>NC_137548.1:30563768-30851268 GCF_963082525.1 Nesoenas mayeri
ACCTCTGTATTTAAAACAGCTGTAACTGGAAGAGTAGCAGTGAAGATAATCAACCTTTAGAACAGCTAATTTTCAAGCACTGAACATTTCAAGATAGAGAGTAAGCTTACTGCACTTACAGTAGAAATTAATTCAAGGAAATGCTATGGCTTGTTTAGGGTAGAACATTGTATTAGCTTACAGAGAACATTTTTTCTGGCCTTTGTCATTCTATCAATCTGTTCTGATCAACATTTAATAGTTTTGTTAACATCGTACGATATTTTTAATTCAGTCATTTTCTGAGTAAGTGATTTTCATGGAATCTGATGCATTACACAGATCAAACAGAAGATTTTTTTCTGTTATAAAATTTCATAGCTGAAATTAAGTTCAGGATTAAATTTGTGATTTTGAGCATTATAAGTGTAAAAAATTATTGTGAGGTCAAATTTCGAGTCGACCTCACTAAAGAAAACGAAACTGGGTAACTGATGTAATAAAGCACAAAACAATACCACTGATACTTGAACACTAAGTTTGTTGACTCTAATATCGCAAATTCACCAGAAAGTTTAAACCAACTTGGAAATAATCTTAATGTTTTAACTCTGAGGAAAATTATTCACTAAAACTGGGTTCCAGAGAATATGTGGCTTTTGCTCTCACAAAGAAGGCACTACTGGAACAAGCTTTCATCAGTAATAATATTTCTCAGGATTTCAACAGATGATTCACCTTTCTTACATTATACTGGGATATGTCTTTAACTGAACGGGTTTTTGTGATACTAAAATTCAGATTACCTTATCTCACTGCCCTGATTTTGTTAAAAACAAGACCCGTTCTATTTTAGTGAATTTTTCTTTCAGCTAAGTTCTTCTAAGTACCTTCTAAGTAACTGCATGTTTTTTCGGACACTGTGCTCCAAAGCAGAAAAGGGTGAGCGGTGGAATGCAGAAGAAGCTCATGTTTAGATTTATTGCTATAACAACCAAGAATTCTGATAAGAGGACATATTTGCACAGAGGGGTGAACAGAACAGGTGACTAAAACTGACCAGCTGAGTATTCCATCCCATCCACGTCATACACCCTATAAAAGAGGGAGATCACGAGGGTCTCGCTCTCTTCAAACATGGCTGGCATCTGAAGAATACCCTGCCAGTTGTGCCTGCAAATCCGAGGCCTGGTTCCAGACCCTGCATCCCTGAATCCAATTCTGGTTTGCTGTGAAGTCCCACCCAGGACTTCTGGGTTCCTGCCCTGCAGCCGCTGGAGCCACACCAGCTCCATCCTCCGCCGAGGGGCGGGCAAAGCTGCACTAGCCCAGGATATTCAAGACTGGGTTTGCATATTTTGTATTATTTTCTCTATTTATTAGTAGCATTAAGAAAGCATGTTAAAATCTTTCCAACTTGAAAGTCTCCTCTCTCCTTATCAACTTTTCCTATGCAGAGAAGGTAGGGGGGAATTATCAGAGAGTGTCCACCACGGTTTATCATCACCTTACAATAAACCTTGACACTCACATATTCAGATTAACTTTGTCTCATATATTTTGACAAGAACTGTTTTGATATTAAGTACCTCTAAAATTACAGTCAAACAGACAGATGTTTTGTCATACTAAAGTTTATTCTTAATAGAATTTAGTAAGTAGGTACAAGTTGTAGAACTTATCAATAATACCAAAACCATTTAGAAAATAAGAGCTAGCAGGCATAAGTACCTCTGGACACTTAGTAGGACTGAAATGAAGTTATGATGAGACTGTAATTTATTTAAGCTAGTACGTCAACCTTGGTCAAATCAGTTTCAATTAAAAAAAGTTTACTGCAATAACAAATGTGTTAATAACAAGATAATGAAATGTATGCAGCTTCAATGGGCATTTATTAGGCATTCAGCCCTGTATCATCCTACTTTTAGAAATATTTGAAATATCTTCCTTCACTTGAACTGGTAATGAACGGATAGTATAATATTGTCAGATAGAACCAATCTCAGCAGGGCAACTGAGAGGGGTGGACATAGCAGGGAATTAGAATACTATACTACTGAGTATCACCAACGATGTAGAAGATGTACATATATCTGCTTCTTTCCAAACACTCTTTTTGAAAATGGCCAATAATTTTGAACTGCAGTTACAAGACTCTCATAGGGTGAAAAAGTCACAGTAAGTTGATGAGCATAATTTATTTATAATTTATTTATAATTTAATTTATTTATGTGTTCTAGAATTAAACTAACAAATGTTATAAGAACTCTTGGCTGGGATAATGTGAAGTACAGACATTCCTATATCTATGATAATGTCTAATGATATTTCAAGGATTAAAATAAATAACAACCTTTGAAAGCTAAAAAGTTTATTTTTATTAAAAACATCAAATCATAACAGAGCAGATGTTAACCAGCAGTTTAAAAAGTAGTTATTGAAACAAGCAGAGGGAGTTGAGGCCACTACTCACAAAGGATCTAGACTCTGCAGAAGCCCTTCAAATCAAAGCCAGATCACATGACAAGTGTGCCAATAAGTTAAGCAATAGTACAGATATCATAGGCATCATTCTACTGTTTGCCATTTTAAATTGTGATACCTTTTCAGTACATCAGGTTATACCAGGTAAGAAGCTGATCCCTAAATTGGTATAACTACACCTTCATTCATCACAATTTGTCGTTAAATCTTTATGGCACTATCCAAACATATTAATTTAGGTGCATACTTTTATATCTTTTTACCCTTGGGAACTAATGTATCAAGGAACAACTTGAGCAAATAGACAACTTAAATTATCTTGAATCTGATTATGCTGTTCCCTGCTATTGAAGCTGGCTTGAGTCACTGCACAAAAACATGAAGCATAAATTAAATTCTCACCTCATATTACTCTTAAGCAAGACTAATGAGTTCAAGTTCCTCCTCTCAGAGTAGTTTTCCTTTTGACATTAAGTAGCCATTGCATAAAATTACTATGTCTGATATGAAGTCATGTGGGTTTAAATATCCACAAAGGTAATGCAATCTTTGACCAAAAAACCAAAATCCTTTGCACTTAGATCAATCTGTAAATCTAGTATTGCATCACTCATTCAAATTCCAAACACAAACTCTCATTTCTACTGCATTACTAAAAGTTAGATTTCCTTTAGGTTAATCCTTTTAAAGAATACAGTAGTCAAGATCCCTCAAAAGTGGAGTGATTCCTTTTATGTACAGTGTTTGCTTTAAAAAGCAAATGTTTTTAAAGAGGAAAAGGTTGGTTATTTTATTACTCTCTTTCACCACTCTAGGTTTTACAGTGTTTAATGATTAATATTTCTCACTTTGAATTGTAAAGTACAAGTAACAAAAATTATTCTTTCATTAATCAGATACAATCATAATTTCCTATATCTCAGCTTTTCTTTTTATTATGACTTTGAATTTTTTCCAGAAATGTACATTGTAAATAGAGAAAATGTGATTTCTTTTTTCTCAAGGGAAAAAGGTTTGTTATTTTAAAATTACAGCACTGAAGATCAAAATAAAGTGAGTGTTCATTGTACTATCCAAATAGCCTATCTTTGTACAAAAAAACCTTTCATTTTCGCAACTAAATTGACTAAAAAGCACTGTTACCTAGCAACATTCATTGTGTTTATGACCTTTCATCCAATCTGAGCTCACAGATGTGCTTCTGAAGCTAATAAACATACATCATACAGTCCCTGCCTGCTTTGATGAAATATATGAGCCCTCAGAGCAGACAGTGAAATGTCCTTTCTAAAAAACAAGAGAAAAATTAAAAAAAAAAAAAAAAAAAATCAAGAAGACCAGGATACATTGGAAAATAGTTTAAAAGGTCTAAACTACCAACTTGAACTGTTTTTTTTCCAGTAAAATGAAAATTTGCCCAGGAAGTTGTGGCCTTGCACACAAACATACCAGGTGTATGATTGCTAGATATATTTTTGTTATATTAATGAAACCAAGTTGTCTTGAAGAAACTTAAAAGAAAAGGTTGCATTGTAGAAGATACTGACCACCTGCCTTTCAGGTAATAGTGAACTTTTTTTGCTTATGGATTATATGTATGATGACTAAATTTAATCAATAAAAGTTCTGTTCCCACATTAATTGAGTACAATACTCTGAAATAAAAGTATGAATAACACTGTATAACATTCTGCACTAAGCTTACAGGGGAACCATTGTATCCCCTATGTTTATATGATAATTTGAAGGTAAAAAGCACTGTATAAGTACTATTCTTCTTGCCTTTTTCAGGTTTAGGTAGGTTACACAAGCTCTCCTGCTACGTTGCAGTTCAAAAGTTACATCATATGATATTTGCTGAGTTCCATTTTTATTTTCTCTTTGACTCCATCCACACTTTTTCTCTATTTGTAATTGAAAAGAATACATTTTCTAACACTTCAGAGTTCATATGAAAACTGAAAACGAAATTCTACTTATCAGATTTTTGCACTATCATCAATTTCAAAGACTTAGTAGCCAGAACTTTGCAAAGACTTGTACAGAAGCATTGAACCACAATATAAAATTTGGCTTGGTCTTCTATAAACAACAGCTGGCATAACTTTCTTTTGCCAAGAAAATAAAAGTTAGGAATTTATTGATCATATGTGGTCAATAAACACTCTTCTTGCAAGCACTTTCACTGGATAAAGCACCTGCAGAATTCTGTGGGTCAAACTTTTTTCTCAATGAATGTAAATGTTGTGCAGCTGTCTCACCTTATTACAGCTGTAAATGAAAGCAGAGTTTTAATATTTACCATTCAATCAGTCAAAGTCCAACACAGGATACAGTGAGGCCTACCATGGTATACATTAAATTTTTTTTAAAAAGTCTTGTGTATTTTTTTTCCATTAGCAGAAAAAAATGCTTTAATAAACTCAGTTCCATAGTGCTGTCTGATGTAACTGTAGTCAATTTTCAGTAAGAGGAAAATGAATATAATCCTCCAGATGACAGCCACAGTCTGAGATTTATCTCATGGGAACAATAGCTCAGTTTGGTCTATGTACACTTTTGACAGAACTTAGAGTAACAGAAATTCAAATGTGTTAGAGATGAGCATTTCACAGATTGTTAATTTTATGTCATTTTGATAATTAAACCATTGCATTCAGCACATTTGAAAATCTGTTAGTTTAGAACCTGAATAAAAGTTCCAATGTATGAAGACGACCCCCATTTGTAATGAAAAACTAAATGTGTGGCATTTCAAGTCATCTGGATAATTTCTCTGACCAATTACAGTTTAGAAAACATAACCCTAGTAATGCTTTTCCATCAGAAACTACTGCCTGGTGAGCCTAAGTAAACTGTTTTGAGATTCCAGGAGGGTTTTTTGTGATATATGTATCTTAACATTCAATTAAAATCAAATAAATGTATAAAACTTGTGCTTGCCAATATCAAAGATTTGCATATGACAGATTTCACCTCGCTTCCATAAAACTTCAACATTAATTCAGTCTTGATAGAATCAATCCATTTTCCAATATTTAGCATCAAAAAGTGATGCTGGTGACTATTCAGACACAAACATTTATCGGTATGCTATATATATACATAATACTTTTGTATATGTGAAAATAATAAATATACACACACAAGTTCTTGAGGCTTAAAAAGAACGAATGATTCATAGGTCTTGGACTAGAATGCCGCTTTATGAAGCATTATAACAACAAATAGAAATTACAATGCCATCCAAAAAGTTTATTCTCAATGCTTAAGTCAATACCTGGGTAAATACAAACACAGAAGCATAAATGATAAGAGAATAATGCACACAATGATAAGCAGCAAGCTCAGCATACCATGGGGCAGGAAAATAAAGAGTTATTTTGAAGAGATTGCACATATAGAAAGAAGACTCCAAGCAATGACAGTGCTTAAGGACATTTTTAGCTTTAGGCGTGGATAATTCCATTGATTCAGACTCTTGAATAAGTCAGCTCCAACAAGCATACAAAACTTCAAAGTATTTTAAGTAGAAATAACTCATTCAGCAACTGAATGTTATAATCTCAAAAGTAGGTATTCAACATTTAGTCAATAAAAATAGGTTTTTCATTACCAGTTCCTTCATGGAGAAACCAGAGATCCTTCTAAAATATGCTAAATTCAGGAAATACAGAGGTTTTGTCATGTGAGCTAGCCCAGACTTAGAGAACTCAGCACCAAGGGTGTGAAAACATTTGGAAGAGCCATTGAGTTAATTGCATCTGCTTCTAGATAACTTGGCTGAAGAAATGTATATAAAAAATAAAATTATGATAGAAACACAGATATAGACAATTTTATCCTTTGATGTCAGGAAATGTGGAAAATTCTCAATTCATGGGTTGCTTTCCCTTTTGTGGTTGCTCTGTATAAACGGAGCTGGAGAGCACTTGCTCTCACCTAAGTCTTAGTCAAACACAGTTGTAGAGTCACACATAGCTGGAAGTAAACTCCCATGCCATGGGGTCTGGGCCTTCTTGCAATGCCAGTTTACGTTTTCCAATTCATTTGCAAGTTTCCTTAGCTCTATTTTTAAATTATTTAGCTTTTTCCTCCTGTTGCTATGATTGGAAAATTCTTTTAAAATTTTGCAACTGTAACAGTTGGGAATGCATTTTTCAGTTTACATACTGATTTGAACTATGTTCTAATTATATGAATTTGTTCTTCTGCCAACATTATCTTCTAGCTGAAGTGAAATCCAATATAAAATAATGAAGTAATTTCTGTGTATGTCAATACCTTAAATGTAGAAAGAAGTAAAATGGACAATAATATGGACAAGAATATTTGAAAAGATCATATTTTATGTCCTGTGCTTTTCAACAATAAAAACATGAACTTATTTTTTGTTGTTCTGAGTCTACTTTTTTAAATTGAACCTATGAGTTTTTCATGTACATGGGAATTTTCAGAGTCATATAGAGAGGAAAGGACACCGATGTGATTGTCTTATCCATTTGCCTGCAGCAATATGGCACCAATCATTCCTCACATTTCTTATTTGTTTGTGTTGTCTAAAAATTTCCAACAAATATTTCAAACTTTCCCTAAAGGATTTAATCAAACAATTTGCTTTCCTAAAATTAGGGTTTTTTTCCTAATATATAGTTTTTTTGTGTTTTGGTTATTTAAACCCATGTGCTTGTCATCCTGTCCCAAGTGAACATAAAGAACAGTTCTTACCGACTCAGGAGTTTCTGCAACTTTGAATGCTTAAGTGGCCTGGTATTTTTGTGTGATTTCATCTCCAGACTGAGCATACCCACGTTCTTTCAAAATGACTCTATAAACAGCATGTTTTCTAGACCTCTAATCATGATTTTTTGTCTTCTTCCTTTTCGGCTCAAGGTATCATTTGTACTAAAGAGAGAAAATATTTTCAAAATAAAACAGTCTTTAAATAAAAAGAAAATATTTTTATTTATGTAGCCCATTATTACAGTTCTTTACTATCACAGCATGATGATGTACTGAGGACCTCTAGATCCTCCTCCACAAACCAATCGGTACACCAGGAATCTTCACTCTCTACTTACATAATTGATGTTTTGTAAATAAAAAAATTGTCCTCATCTAGTTGCAATCATTTACTTTAAATCACTTATAACTATTTTATGTTCATTTCAAATTTGCATCTTGACTTCTGACAGGTTTGCAGCACCTTCCAACTTTGTGTCATTTGGAAATTTACATCATCTCTATACTATTGTCCAAATCATCTATGAAAATACAAAATTGGACTGGACTCTGGACTGCTTTATGACAGAAACCACATGATGTGTCTCATGAGTTTGCCTAACTTTTAACAAATACTGTTTACATAAGGTTGTCAACTGTTTATTTAATCACCCTTTCAGGATTTCAGTTAGGCCACACTACCTTAGAGTCTTAACAGTTTTGTCATTAAGACATTGACAAAAATTTCATATTGTCAAGGTTCATCATATCTATCACTGCCTTTATATTCTCTGTTTTAATAAAGAAAAATTTATGTAGTTTTGAAAAAAATCTTCAACAGAAAATGCAACTTAGAGTAAGAATTCTTTTTCCCAACAGAAAAACTAAGTTGAATTTTCAGTTGCTTCTGTGGCTTTTTGACTATGATCTCATACTCAATTAGATTTAAGAAAAAAACATCTCAGAGACTTTAGGAATGAGATTTCTATGTTCTACCCTCTAATCATTGCATTACTATGGAGATTGACTCCAGCCATTGCAAGCAGCTCAGTTTCTCATAAGAAAATAAATAGTATTGAAACAGTTTAAAATCATTAATATGGCTTTTAGTAATGATAAGTAAGATAATAATATTATAAATGATGTGATTTTCTGTGCTGTTAAAATATTACCTAGCTTTCCATTAACAAGCCATCATACCTGAAATGTACAAAACAGCACGTATAGTAGGAGTACAGGAAACACTAAGCTCAAATGTTTCCTTTGTGGTTTGATAATAAAACAATACTGAGAACAGCAACCAGTTTCATCATAGATGAGACAAATTGATCAGTAGATTAATTCTTTGGCTAGTTAAGTACTACTATTTTTGGCAAAATAGAAAGGCAAAATTATTTGAAAGGAGAAAGCAAATAGAAAAGAACAACAGATGGAAAAGCTTTTTTTTTTCTTTTTAAATTAAAAGAAATAAAGTTATTAAAAAGTAGTTTTAATGAAAATTTGAGTTAAAAGCCATTCTACAAAATTATTGTAATCTAATGAGGATATGGTGGTTTTGTGCCTGTATACAAAAATATGGCTTGTTGCAATAATCTCCAATCAACAAATGGAATATATGTAATAAGAGATCAAAATACTATATATTGCATATAAAAACATTTATTCAGGCAATTCTTTTCAGAAGATGGCTTATTCAAAAGGTTTATTCAAAATAAAAGTGACTTATTAGAAAGTCCAACTTCAAATATACCCGGAAAATTCATTAAGAACTAGCAGCCCATGAATAAGTGAAAATATGTCTGAATACATATGTCAGTAGAGTCACAACCTCTAAGCTTTATCAAGACTAATAATTTGCATTAGTGAAACCTGGTGGGATGAATCCTGTGACTGATGTGCCATGAGAGAAAGTTACAGGGTATTTGAAGGGAGAGACAGGGTAGGAGAGGCGGGGGGATGGAGTGGTGGCACTGTATGTAGCAGAGGGGCTGGAGTGCATGGAGCTGGCAGTTGACGATGGCAAAGTCACAGAATCACACAGAATCACAGAATGTTAGGGACTGGAAGGGACCTCAAAAGATTATCTAGTCCAATCCCCCTGCTGGAGCAGGAACACCTAGATGAGGCTACACAGGAATGTGTCCAGGCGGGTTTTGAATGTCTACACAGTAGGAGACTCCACAACCCCCCTAGGCAGCCTCTGGGTAAGGATTAAGGGTCAGACAAATAAAGCGGAAGTCGTCGTGGGTGTCTACTATAGGCCACCCAGCCAGGTTGATGACACTGATGAGTTATTCTTTAAGGAACTAAGCAAAGCCTCCAAGTTATGTGTCCTTGTCCTTATGGGGGACTTCACCTTGCCAGATGTCAACTGGGAATATCACACAGCTGGCAACAACAGGCCCAGAAGATTCCTAAAGCATTTGCATGATAACTTCTTGGTACAGGTACTAAGGGAATCAACCAGGAAAGGTGCCTTCCTAGATTTGATACTCACTAACAGAGAGGATCTCATGGAAGAAGTGGCAACTGGTGGCTCCACTGGCCACAACAACCATGAAGAAGTCAGGTTCAAAAATCTTTGCTTATGTGAGGAAAACTGCCAGCAAGACCTTAACACTAAATATAAGGAAAGCAGAATTCAGGCTGCTCAGAGAACTACTTAGCAAGATTCCCTGGGAAGAAGCTTTTGAAGGTGTTGGGGCCCATCATTGTTGGTTGCCTTTTAAGTATCACCTACTAAAAGCACAGGACCAGGCAATTCCAAAAAGTCAAAAACCTGGCAGGTGAGGCAAAAAGCCAGCTTGGTTGAGCAGGGATATTCGTCTTGAAATATGGCAAAAAAATAAATTACGTGGTCAATGGAAGCAAGGTCAGACCATGGGAGGACTACAGAGGTGCTGCTCACCACTTTAGGGAGGAAATTCATGCTGCCATGGCTCAATTAGAATTGAAGCGGGCCAGTACTGTGTAGGACAATAAAAAAGGCTTTTTAAAATCTATTAATGGCAAAAGGCAAAGTAGAAATAACATTGGACCATTACTTGATGAGCACAGTCACCTTATTAACAGGGACAAAGCCAAAGCCATATTTAATGCTTTCTTCGCCTTGATCTTCAACACTGAAGATGGACTTGAGGGCCCCTATAGCCCTGGGTCACAAAACCATGGCTGCATGAACAATAAACTCTCAGTCAATCAGGAACTTGTATGGGATCTGCTACTCCAGCTAGATCCCTACAAGTCGATAGGGCCTGATAGGATTCATTCAAGGGTGTTTAAAGAGCTGGCTGATGTCATGGTGAACCTTCTCTCCATGATTTTTCAATACTCCTGGGAATCTGGATAGGTCCCAGATGACTGGAAGCTGGCAAACATTGTCCCAATCTACAAGACGGGCAACAGGGATGACCCTGGCAACTGCAGGCCTGTCAGCCTAACTTCTGTGCCTAGCAAAATTATGGAGAATATTGTTCTGGGAGTTATCAAAAAACATCTGAATGACAAGATTACCCACATAGCTGACCAAGGGAAGCCTGTCAATGTGATCTTTTTAGATTTCAGTAAAGCCTTTGATACTGTCTCTCACAGTGTCCTCCTGGACAAGATGTCCAGCATACAGCTGGGTAAACACACAACTCAGTGGGTGAGCAATTGGCTGATGGGCCGGGCTCAAAGCGTTCTAGTAAATGTGGTAATATTGGGCTGGCAACCAGTCAGTAGTGGGGTTCCACAGGGATCCATCTTAGAGCCAGCACTCTTCAATGTCTTTATAAATGACCCAGACACAGGACTTCAGGGAATACTAAGTTTGCCAATGACACAAAACTGCGAGGAGCTGTCAACACTGTCGAGGGCAGAGAGGCCCTGCAGAGGAATCTGGACAAATTGAAGAACAGGGCAATCACCAACTCTGTAAAGTTTGACGAGGACAAGTGTCAGATTTTGCACCTGGGACAGAGCAACTCTGGCTGTACATACAGACTGGGGGATGAGATGCTGGAAAGCAGCTACATGAAGAGGGATCTGGGGGTTCTGGTTGACGGCAAATATAACATGAGCCAACAGTGTGCCCTGGCAGCCAAGAGGGCCAACCATGTCCTGGGTGCATCAAGCACAGCATTGCCAGCTGGGCAAGTGAGGTGACTGTCCCGCCCTGCTCTGCACTGGTACAGCCTCACCTGGAACACTGTGTGCAGTTCTGGACACCACAGGATAAAAAAGATATTAAGCTACTGGAGAGTGTCCAGAAGAGATCTACAAAGCTGGTGAAGGGTTTGGAGAGGAAGCCATATGAGGAAAGGCTAAAGTAATTTGTTTTGTACAGCCCAGAGAAGAGGAGACTGAGGGGGGACCTCATCGCGGCTACCACTTCCTCACAATGGGAGGAGGAGTGGCAAGCACTGATCTCTTCTCTCTGGTGACCAATGACAGAACCTGAGGGAATGGCAGGAAGATGTGCCAAGGGAGGTTTAAATTAGACATTAGGAAAAGGTTCTTCACCCAGTGATGGAACACTGTAACAAGCTCCCCAGGGAGGTGTCCCAGCCCCAAGCCTGGCAGTGTTCAAGAGACTAGACAGTGCCCTGACACACTTAGTGTGAACTGTGGAGTTCTCATATGCAGTGACAGGAGTTGGATGCCATGATCCTTGTGGGTCCCTTACAACTCAGGACATTCTATGATTCTAAGACTGTAATGCCTTTGCAAGCAGACAGGCAGAATAAAAGGTGGAATTGCTTCCTCGTCAGTTCAAAAGGGTAGTTCATATTCAACCACTGTTCTGAGCAAACCTCCCCATTTATTCCAGGGAAAGGAGACAACCTTCACACTAGCAATAAAATAACCATTGCACAGAATTTCAAAGGTGCGCATGCAAAAAAAATCCCACATGGACATGGTGTTTCAGTTCCATGACCTGCCTAGCCCAATATTTTTACATTATCATAGTTATGTCCTACTGATGATTAAGTTGTAGATCCTTGTGCACCTCGTTGCTAAGCAATGCAAAATACCTCTTTTTTAGGCACTTTCCCAGTTTTTTATTAGACTTATGTCTTGCTTTTAGGAAGAAGTTCCATGGCTCTCTCATCTATAATATATAAGAGTTCGATTAGGCTGTATCTAAATTCTGAGGCAAGGGCAAACACCTCACTCCTTGTTCATCTGCAGCCTGGAATCAGATTAAAAAATAAAAGAGAAAGAAGGGATAGATGCATCAATGTCCTGTCCAAACATGAGTTAAGATGCATCCTGGGATGTACATCCAGATCTGGGATCCTGAATTTATCACTTAAGATCTGAGGACCATGCAGACATATTTAGCTTTCGAATACCGTATCTGTGGTTCAGATATTTACAGGGAGTGTCAGCTGTCTGTCAAACATGCTGAGAAACTAAGATCATCTAGTTGACTTGAAATGAAAATAGCATGCCCATAATGGAGTTGCTTTTAAAAACAAGCACATTGTCATGACATCTATCCCAATGTATGTACACACTATGAATTTTGAGACATTCATATGCAAAAACCTCATAGAAAACATATGCATACTTAGAAACCTACTAAACTTTCTTGGATTTGAATGAAAGTATTTTCTGTAATTGGCTCACAAATATTTAAATGTATTCTAGAATACAACAGTCACAGAGATTTGTTAACATGCAAAACATCAACAGGTAGATTTTCTAAGGTATTTATATAAACCTAAAAGGAGAGAGTACACAAAAGGATGCCATACAATCTATATATATATATATATATATTTTTGCCCTGATTTGTTGCAGTAGTGTTACAATTCCAATTCAAACAATAGTTTCACACACTTTTTCTGGTACTATAATGTATCTCACTTTTATTACAGCAGCTGATTAAGGCAAAATGTCATTTGTTCCTGCAAATGATCTAGTAAAAGTTGACCTCCTAATACAACTGTGTTTCCCAAAAGAGAACATTTTGGTGTTTACTTGGCAAATGAAGGGATACATACATATAACAGCAACTATTCAAGCTGTTTCCTTAGTGCATGTTCAACCACAACATTGTCCAAGGTCTTACCTGCTGTTTAATCAGCCTTCCCTTCTGGACATTTTCTTCTGCATCTCCATATCTATCCACATTATCCATCAAGCAAAGGTGAATAGGAAATGAGAGCTTAAGAAGTAAAGAGAGTGTCCAAGTATACTACTAGAAAGGCATAGTAAAGTCTGAGGAAGACGCAAAGAATATTGATCTCATTGTGACTTTAAGAAAAAAAAGTGGCAAACGTAACTCTGATGGGTGTTCTTCCTGCATGTCTGTGCTGCAAGGATAAAATCACTTTCAGGCTGAAACTCAGTAAAGGCAGTTGGGAATGACTAGCATTATTCTAGCTATTTAATATCATTAGTTATTCGTAGGAATGGTAAGAGAAAGATAACTGGTCATGATGACAACAGAAGTAGTGACCCGGCAATATGAATGACAGTTGTCAGTTAAGACTCTGTTCAGACACCTGAACCAAACCATTTTAAACTCAGTACAATTCTAATCAGACTGTAAATCTTCAGATAGGTTTCCTAATTACCCCTTATGCATCTCACACTTATCACTTACGTAACTAATGCTGCTATTGAGTTGGATTCCCAGTTTCTGAGAAACACTACTTTGGTGTGAATAAAATTTCAAGCTTCTCTACATACTACTGGCCTTCTAAAGTTTTTCTTCCTTCTTCTTTATTTTGATGTGTAGCTGTTTGACATTTCAGTTCTTTTATAAATCTCTTGTGCTCAGAAAATTATTCTTAGTTTACTACTTTGCCTTCCCGCTTCCTTTTTTTTTTTAATCATTCTCCTTTAAAGCTTGATATCATAAAGCTACAAAGAACTGATTAGGAACAGAAAGGCAGTTATTTTTCTTTTTCTGAGATTTAAAATAAATCTTAGGACCTAGCGTACACTCAATTAGAACACAAAGTTTCTAGTATAAATGGAAAAGATTAAAGAAGTTTAAAGAAAAACATAGAACAACCCACAGCTTGCAAAATAGTATGCCATTATATCCTTCAAGTAAACAATGTCCTTTTCTTAAAAACCATGGTGATCTACTGTTGGCATTCTGTTTTTAGTTATATCAACATATAAATTCTGCGGCTCAAAAGACAGACTGGTAAGTATCTGTATGAAGAGAAGACTATCTCTTACAAATAGCACATAAATGATGTGATTCAGTAGTTTCTATAGTAACAGTATTTTTTTTTATTGAACAACAGAGTAAATAGCTGTACACAATCTTCAGAACTTATTAGTTGCACTAAACTTGTGGTAACTTTGCTCCAGATCTCCTCTTTAACAAAAAAAACATAGTTTTATTACCTGCACCAAGCAATATACAATTTTCGGAGTGGTCAACAGCTTCAAGTGTGCAATGACAGAAAAAAACAAGCTGAAAGTATGAAATTACAAATTCCTTCAACTTTAGATTGTAAAGTGACTGGTCCAAAAGATTTGATGGCTATCATTAGTTATAGAAGTAAAAGAAGCAAACAAATCCTGACCTGAAAACCTTGAGTCTGAAATAGACGATCACATTTATACATGTATAAATATGTCATTTTAGTACCAAAAGATGAGCAAATGGAAGACTTTATGAACAGTCTGTTAAAAGTTATATGCAATAATCAGGTTGATATAACAACAATGTTTGGTCTATATTGGTTTGGATAAAGAACAGCTCTAATAAAAGGCAAGACTTAAGATTATTTTTTTTAGTTTCTTTTACTATGTCATGATGTAGACTTACAACAAGCCTGCAACATGGTCTGCTAAATCTGGAAGGACTTAATTTACAAATGTGTCATAAAGCAGCTCTGGATCAGGCCCATACAGCATAATACTGGCAATTTTGTCTATAGTTAACTGTAGCACTATAGCACTTGCATAAACACACTAACCTTAAATAATTCTCTATATTATTTCACATAAAGTTTTAGATATAGAATCTCCAGAAACGAATAATATGCACTTTCATTTTTAAAGCTATTTGTTTAGGAATGTAAAGATTTATTTTATGTCTGAAACCACACCTGTTCTTTCAAGTGTACTATTTGGTCTAAACAAGATGTGCTGTCTTCACTGTCTTTGAAAAGAGCTGCAAAAACAATCCCACCATCAAAATCTTTGCCATAATGTACATTGTAGCATAAATAGGAATGTGCACTTTATCCCAATATTTTTGGTTATAAAATATAGAACTTATTAATACCCTTAATTATATATGCTAAATAGGAAATCTCAACAACAATAATTTTATGAGCTTCATCATGGCCTTTGTCACACACTATTCTCCATCTCTGACCTCTTTGTTCTTTCTTTTTTACCGAAGCAAAACACATACCTTTTTGACTCTGAGTTCAGTTTATTTCTTAAACACAGAAAAATCCTGGTAAAAGCCTAAGTGAATAAATGCAAAGAGACATATTAATACTCTCATGTTTTCAGAATACGACATGGGAACCATTAATAGATCCCAGGTTTTGTATACATATGCATCTGTTTTTTAAAAACTATTAAAATTTGTAGACAGTCAGCAACTTCAAATGTTTACACAGATCCTTTAGAACAAAACTGTTTGGTATCAGACTGAAATGTAAGCTTTGACTCTGAACAGCCTTTTTTGCACCCATTTTTCAGGGCCTCAAAATGTGCATATGTCCTTTTCAAAACTTAGTTCTTCACTTTTAAAAACTTCAGACCCACAAATAGCAGCTGTACTTGCTAATTTTGTCTTCTGAAAATAAAGCTGACTAAATACCTCCAAAGTATTGCTAAGATTTAGTGATCTTCAAAAGTTTTTTTCCCCATATCTTTAATTCAGACACATACACAGCAATGTAAATGTGTGGTTTAATTCCATAGTGAATTTGGCCTGAAATATAGATTAGCAAAATTGGAAACAGCTGTGCTAGAAACTACTTTCCTCTTCCATTTATAGTATTGTATCCCAATATAAACTCCATCTTTTTAGTAAAAAGTGATACCCCCCCGCATTCTCTTCTCATCCAGATGTTTATGGATTTTTCAGATAATCTTCAGTGAAATTGCCAAAACTGACAAAAAGTCTTAACATGTAAATTCAACATATTGTTTCATGCTCATCATGGCCTTTTCTGCATCAGTGCCAATCCTCATTAGATTTCAGATGTACTTTGGTCGACACTGCTACAGAAAAGAACTCTGACTCATCATCTCATTGTGGGCTGGGTTCTTTTTTTTTTTTTTTTTGTCTGATTCATGAACTGTTTTTTTGAAATTCCAAAAATGGTTCATGAATTGCTTGGGAGATGAGAAAATTAATAATAATGATCCAATTTACTGTACATTGAATTGAACTGATTATCATGCAACATATCGACAGACTTTTTCATGGCAAATAACTTCTATAGACAGAGGTTTTGTTTCCCTTCATGCTGGACATGTCATTATATGGTAAAATAATCATTAAGCTCTTAGGCCAAGATCCAGAAAAGTGCTTAAGCACTTGCTTAATTATAAGTTTATGCAAACTCTAAAGTGTAACTACAGTAGAGTCAAATTACATTTTTTATTAAAGCTGTGACAAACTTTAGAGTTATGCACATACTTACACATTTTGTTGCATCTTTTGTATATTTAAAAATGAGTGGTACTATAACAATTCATAAGGTAGTGATTTTTAGTAGTCTATTTTCATATTTTTATATATCGAAATATTTGTCATTTTTAGAATGTCTGTAACATTGTCCATTCCACAGCAGGTCAAGGGGCTATGTTTACCCCCAACTGATCACTACTAAATAATTGCTAATTATCTTATTGGAAATAGTTTTAGAAAGCTTGATTTATCAGATGACTGAAAAAGATGAAATACTGCATTTTGTTTTTCAAAGATCAGGCTAGATTGTTTTCTTGTACAAGTTGATTAATCCACTGAGTTATGCAAAAAAAAAAAAAATCATCAGATGCACATAGAAGAGGTAGCTTTACAAGATTTTATTATTTAATTTGTAGCATAACTAGTGGTAAGTGCACATATTACTTTTATTCTAATGATTTCAGTAGCCTAAGAACTTTCCTTACTCATAACTGTTCAATGCAGGTTTAAATTCTCTTTTAATTACTACTTTTCATGAAGTGGAATAGGCTACTGTAAGCAATTTACTGCAGGTAAACATGCACTCCAGCGTAGTATATTACTTGCTATAACATTCAGGTGGCTAAGTCTTGCAGTGGAATACAGAATCCTGAATAAAATGCCAAAGGTCACTGAAGGGTTTATGGCACTAGACCAAAGTCGAAACCACCCAACTATGCTGATCAAGGAGCTGCCTACAAACAACTATTACGGCATCTATGAGAACGAGGATATGTGATGGACCCTGTTCCATTCAAGCACTTAATCCCTTCATTAATCAGATTTCTGCCTGAATATTTTTGCCAAGACATCATTATACAAAGACTATATAAATATTATCAAGGCTCAAAATACCATGTTTTATTAAAATCACCAAGAGAAACCATGAATCTTTTCACTTTAACCCCAAGTTCACAAAAAATAGGACTTACTAATGCAGTTTAGCTATTTTTGCACCAGCTGATACATCTGATGTAGAGCCTGCTCCTAAAGGAGTAAGTTATCAAGCTATGCTTACTAAATCAGACCCTCAAGGGGACATAAAGGGGATCACTGGGATTTGGCTTAGGCTTGAGAGACTCTGGTTTTCAGGAAGATCAGAACAGATATTTCTTTCATTTCTCAGACAGAAACACAGGGGTTTTTTTCTCACAGGGTACTAAAGCATTTAAGCATATGTAGTTTGTTAAATGAGTTTCCTCAAAGGCAGTATGTTGTCTTACACACTAAAACGTAGTCAGCCTCTGTTGCTTGATAGAGGCTCACAGGGAGGC
Organism: Nesoenas mayeri; assembly: GCF_963082525.1. Taxonomy (NCBI): domain Eukaryota; kingdom Metazoa; phylum Chordata; class Aves; order Columbiformes; family Columbidae; genus Nesoenas; species Nesoenas mayeri. Next base: position 30,581,881 of record NC_137548.1, read on the forward strand.
AGCTCGGTTTATGCTGTAGCACAGTGCACACCATAAGATATCTGATTGAGCTTTACTGTGTTAGTTGGTTATGGCATATAATCCAGACTTTCACTTTTTTCATTCTCATAGGAACTGCACTGTTAAGGATCAATGTCCAATTTGAAAACGTGGATTTCACTTACCATTTGAGAGAAGTGAGAGAAAAGTTGTTGGAAATTGGCATAAAAAATCCAGAAAAGAAACTGAAACTAGAATTCCTGCACTGCTTTTAAAGACTGATATCCCATGACAAAGGGCTTTGATAAATCTTTCTAGCTGAGGATCTGTTCTTATGCTCTTTACAGAGTGTACGTAATAAATCAATACGCTGACAGATTTAAGAAAACCTCTCATTCTAGCTTCCTTGCTACAGATAGCTTTGCAATTCAGGTTTTTTAGTTTTGTTTGCTTGTTTGTTTATTTGTTTGTTTGTTTCTTGTTTTTTCTGTATTGGAAGTCTTCCACTTAGTGATATGTAAGGAACATTGCTTCCTTCCTCGGTAACACAAATATTCAGAGAAAATACATTGTGCTCTGTTCAGTTTTGTTTAACTGATTTCTTTCCATGGCATCTAAACCAATCACTGCAAGAGCTTTCAAAGTTGCAGATTAACACCTGATCTAATATATAATAGTGATATGAAAGTCACTAATCACTGCTTAATTATTTTTAAATAAATGTGATGTAGCACATAAAACCTCAGCTCTGAGTAATATAAACACAGAGATAGGAAAAGATAAGCAATAAAGCTGAGGCATGAACTGATGCAATATTAGAAGAAACAAAATAATTAGTTTGAGAAGATCTGTCAGGACTATTTGAGACAAAACTCAAAAAAAGTATACCATACATGGCATGGAACAGTATCGCTTAAGACAGAAGCACTGCTGAACATTTAATGTCTATTTTCACAACTGATTCTAAGTTTACGATTTCGGCTCAGCATGTGTTCAATTATATTTCAGTAAAGCAGGACCAATCACTTTATTTAACTGTTCAATTATATTTCAGTGAAGCAGGACCAATCACTTTATTTAACTGCCTTGTCATTTTTTCATATGCAGACCTTATCTCAAAGCAAAACAAAAACTTTTGAGCTTGCAACATTATCTAAAAGCCTTGGACATATAGAAGGATCCCTTTTCACCATGCACTCTGCAAACTGCACAATAAAAATATGGTCTCCTACACCAAAGAATTAATAAGAATTACAGGGAACTAGATTGCTCAATTTTTTTGGTCTCAGTTTGCTTTAGCAAGCTTGCTTGCTTGCTTTGTTTGGACAAAGTCATTTGCAGAATTTCCACAGATGCGTGTAAAACAAGGAAAGGTTTTTCTTTCATGTGCTTAGGCTTACTAACATTGAGAATAAAAACATAGCTTTCTAACTAAGGTAAGTCCTATATGTATATGATTTTTTAATTATTATGTATATTATTTTAATGATTATATATATTATTTTTTAATTATTTTCTCTGTTATGTAGCAACTGCTTGGTTGTTCCATGCTTGAGATAACCAAATAACAGCATGCACAAAAAAAGAACGAAAAACAACCAACCAAACAACAACAACAACAACCAACAAAAACCATAGGTTTTCCTCCCTCCCCAACTTTGAGGAAGGCGAAAAAAAAACCCAAACGACCATACATTAGTGAATTTATTCTGCATTCCTTCAACATTCATCGACTCAACATTATTTGAAAAATAAAACAAAGCACAACAAAGAATAAGGCAATATTTGAATCAAACTCTCTACACATTTTCTCATAGCCTCTTTTTTAAGGAGTCAGAAATTAGTGCATTTGATTTTTCAAATTAAAGTATTTTGAAAGTAGACCAACTTGTAGAAACACTCCTCAGTTGCACATATGTTTTTGTACAAGCTAATAATTTTCTGAGGATGCAAAAAAAAAAAAAAAAAAAGCAGACTAAATTTTCTTTGCAATGATTCAATAAAGGCAGGCAAAACCCAGGGAATTTAAAAAGACTAAATATACATGATAAAAAAAATGGTTTTAGTTCTGCTATACAAATTCTTAAATTGCTTATCTGCTCCTTTATAAGCACAGTTACCATACAAACACATAGTCTCACCAAATTTATCCAATATTTTGGCAATAGGAAGTATTATATACTTCACATATAACTGAAAGTTATCTTTGTGGAGGAAGACCTGTAAGTATTTGAGGGTTACACAGAAATCCACCTATCCTTTCCCAATGCTTTTGTGTGTGGAAGTCAAATGAGCTCTGCACACATGCACAATTATCCATTATATCCATTATACTGCATGAGTAAGTATATATTTACACACTTGGGGTCTTTTTCATATACAAATGTTCTCATTCAAGTACTATGAACCTTTCTCAAGAATTAAAGCCAAAGTAAAGAATTTTAAGTAAAACTCTTAAGGCAATTATTTGAAGAGAAAGTTCAGATAAGAAAGATGATAGATCAATTTTTCAACAAAAATAACTCTATTCCATAGAAAAAAATACCTCAAATTTCTGAGGCACTAAAGCATTTTCCATTAAGAATTCTTCCACAGCCACTCAATTTCTCATGGGAACTTCTGTAAAATTTTTTTTTTTAGAAACTTTTGATGATGTCCCTTGTAGCATTTGCATTTAACTCCAGCCACCAGATCAAATTGGATCTGCATTTTTTCTGGCCAAAAACTATATGTACATCACTAATTATTTTCCACAAGGATTACAACTATACTTACTAAAAACTTGGAAGCAATGACCAGTAGCTATTACAGTCTCATCTGATGTTATCTTCCCTCTCAGAATCTAAGCAGGGTTAGAGAGGGTCAACAGAGTAGGAGAGAAGACAGACACCTACTGCTAACATATCCATAGTAGTATGAAGAGTGGCATCAGTTCTTCCAGTTGACACTCCCCACACCTAGTACTACATCTATAGCAAATTATTCAGAACCACATAAAAACTGCAGACTTTGAAAGTGACATTGTAATTGCTTGATTTTATTTACTCTTTGTTGACTACAAGTCTTTCAACTGTTGTTTTTTGTCAACAAAGATATCGTGCTTTGTTGGTGAAAGTTTGACTATGAGAAATACAGAAAACATAAAACAACAAATCATACGGACCTTTGTAACTTTTGTTACTTTAATTTAAAACTGATTTTATTCACATACTGAAAAGAAGAATTATGTTACTAGAAAAATTCCCTTCCCATCAGCATTTCTGCAAGAATTTATAAAAATGCTACACAAAATCTTCAGAGGATTTATAAACAGGTGGAGAAAAAAATGAATTTAAAATCAGTCAAATTAACTGAGCCACAAGTTAGACACCATCTAATAAAGACTTCTTAGAATCACAGGTTTGGACATAGGTGCGTACATTCTACCTTTCTCTATAGCTTTGATAATTTGAGAAACATTTTTCATATGATAAACATAACTTAATGGTTCCAGTGTCCTTAGGCAATATTACATACATTTTGAAGGAAAAGTAACAGATCTTTTTTGTTTATTAGGAAGTACTATATTTAGAGTAGGCACAAACAATGGATTAGTTAAGTTGACTTTCTAAGATATACACATAAGGACACAGTACTCAGAAGGATCTGCGCTATACATTTGAACAATAGCTACTATTTGGTGAAATAAAATTACTGCACCTACTGAGTTTCCAAAGCTTAAATCATGCTGAAGGGAACAAGGATTTTAAGCAACATTATAAAATTGCAGACACACTGAACTTATTTATCAGGTCTTGGCAGTGACAACTAGCATAAGCTATGCAAAAGAATAACCACATTTTATAGATGTCTCATTCTAAAGTTCTGTGTGCAACGTCAGTATAACATAAAAAAAAAAATGGAATAATCCAATGCAAGCATTGGATTAAGTGCTTCTTCTATGACACTCTGAAAGGCTAATGAGTTTATTAAATGAAATGTCCTCCACCACACTGAGAGTGATAAAATACTGAAACAGGTTGCCCAGAGAAGTGGTAGATGGCCCATCCCTGGAAACATTCAAGGCCAGGCTGGGCAAGACTGAGCAACGTGACCTAGTTGAAGATGTCCCTGCTCATGGCAGGAGGGTTGGACTAGATGACCTTTAGAAGTCTCTTACAACCCAAACTATTTTATGGTTCTACATTATAGGAGAACCTTTGGAAGACTAGAGAGAACTGTTCACAATTATTATTACAGTGGGGTTAATGTGGTTGGAAACTAAGTTATAGTAAGTGTCCTTGTTCTAGACCTTACATCAGAAAAGAAGTGGGACAATTGAAAGGAAAAGTTGAAATTTTGTAATGGTAGAAGTTACAAAATAAACATCAGTAGAATTAGGTTGCAATACAAGAGTTTTCACTATTTACAGGTACACAAAAATGCCTCAAACTTTTAAAAACCTTTTGAACGTGTAAAGGAGAATAAAGTTCTATCTGACCTGAAAAGCCTACTTGTGATGGCAAAGTGAAACTCCACAGTGGTTTAAAACTGATATCTATATTCTATATGAAAGGTTTAAAATGTGATACAGAATATAAAATAGCATATCTTTCAAGAATATATCCACAATTAATCACTTCAAAAATATATATACTTAAATGAGATATAAACACATTGGTGAGCTTCACTTTTTTCCTTGAAATGCAGATTATTAATCTAAGATTTATTTTAAATTAGACTTAAAGTGGTTCTATTTTAAGGATTTGAGATCAGTTTCAAAAGATTATAGATAATTACAATTTTATCCAATGCAGGGATAATTTATTCTTAAAATTATACACTGACATATGCATAAATCTGAAAAATTTCAGATGAAATCTCAGGTCAAATTTGCAGTGGCTTATGGACCCAGGAGGATTATTGAATGCGACAAAGGCTAATCATCACTAGAATGCAGGTTGGTTAGTAATGATTAGCCTACTTATATTGTAAATGTTACAAAGTTGAAATCATTGATTAGAATCTAATTAACAATACTATTACTATTGAACTTGATTTATAACTTGGAATCAATAATGAATATTATCTATTAAACATTCACTATTGTATTAAATATTCATCTATAATGTTTGTGGTATCTTTATGACAAAATGTATTTAAGATAAAATACTTATTATGGACCCACAATAGTGACTCCAGTTAAAGGCTTTTTGAGGGGAGTGTTGAGGGGGTTTGGTTTGGTTTGGTTTTTTATAATGGATACGATTATTGCAATCTGACAATTCTGAGAATAAAACTACCCTTTAGCTTGAGGTTTCATAAGCTTTCTCTAGGCAAATAATTAAAAAAAAAATTTATATCCTATAATATTTCTGAGGCCTTATTTATACAGGCATTTCACAGACACTGAACTCACACCCCGGGGTAGACTTCTTTAAAGTGAACTTTTTCAGTCACACTGCATCTTATGCTTCTTTTTGCTTAAGCATGGATTCATGGTGGACTCACTGAATATTGCTTTAGTTTTATTAGAATGATCAACAAAGAGCCCGGTTAAAAATTTGGATGGCATGGTCTTTTTATCTCTTTATGAGTATCACCTACTGTCTTCTGACCTAAAAAAAAAAAAAAGAGATAGGTAAATGGCCCATGTGCCTCACTTCCCAAGCCAGTCTTCTCCTACCAGACAACTTTAAGCCTGAGAAAGTCTATTAGTCTATTTGCAAAAGAGACATAATCTTTTAAAAATACTTGTTCTCCTTTTAATAAGATTTTTTTTCTGGATCACCATTAGTGATATTAAGGAATTAGGATACACCTTAGCAAATCTTCTTTTTCAGATGGAGATGTTATTTTTAAATTCTGCTTTGAAGCATGTCTTCTTAGGGAAAGTTTATACTCAAACTCCTAAACTCAGTAGCAGTGGTAACACATTCTCAAGATTTTTTATTTAAATCTTACTTTACTTCATATGCTCATGATGCTAGTTGCTACTGAACATGAAGATCCTCTGTATGACAAGAAAATTATGTACAAAAATTCACTAAACTACACTGTCAATTTCATTAAAATGTTTTTAATCCAAATCTGCAATGCTAGAGGTAAAGTTGTTTGAAACACACAGAGAATAAAAGCATTCTTAATTTTCAAAATGACAATTTTTACCTAAACCATGTCACATCTGTGACAAGACACAAACTGCTGTTCTCATTTTGGCAGCTTGCTACTTAATGAAGCATATAAGTATCAATAAAAGGCTTATTAAATGGATTTAGGGTGAACTGTATCATGATTTTTTATTCAAATATTTAAAAACCTGCATAAACCAAAGACATAAGTAATACCTAGTTAATTTCTAAGTTCCCCACTGAACTTCTGAAAATATTTTAATATTGTTTCGCTGCCACAGTATTTGCAGTTATAAACACACCTTATTTCTTTTGCACTGGAAAAAAGTATTTCCATGATAAGACCACATAAGCACATGAAATCTTAAGTAATTCCTGTTTAAGTTCTCAATTTTATTTTGCACTGCAGTTTGATACAGCCTCTTCTAGAATTGAGATAAGAGACCAAGGTGAGTGTTACATATAATCATCAAGCAATCTCATGCAAAAAGACACAACTGTGTCTCGGGGCCCTTTTTTGAGCATATACATTCCCTTCCTCAGTCTAGAGGAGGAATAGTTTTAATAGTTTAGTTCAGGTGTGCTGAAGAACAAATTCAATATTTCCTGTATCCTGAGATAGTTGGGATGTAATGTCATCCATTTTCTGTAAGATTATTTAACATTTTTAGACTTTCTTGAAGAATCCATCTAGACTAATGTTTTGGATATTTGCTCTCTTGTAGTGCAGTTTAATCAAAAGTGTGCAGTGCTGTAAAATAAATTTATTTTTAAATAATCCAGGACTATTATTTAGTAACTTGAAATTCAGTAATACAAGAATGTAGAAAGTTGCAAATATTCTAAAATTCCCTCTCTAGAACAATCCTTGAAGTAATATTCAGATAGGAAAAAAGGCTAACTTTGGATAATATCTTCCTTTATGGTTGGAAACTGCCTTCCATCACTTCCAGAGAAGCTAAACACTACACATAACTATGATATTCTAGTTGAGAGAATGTCATATTATCTAATTGAGAGAATATAAAATGAGCCTGCCCAATGTCTGAATTATGGGAATAAAATTCTCTAAGACTTTCTATTACCACTGCAAAATTGGGATACAAGGACATACCATCTGTCTCAAAATCTCTCAGAACATCAAATTTGTATACTGACTTTTTCAAACATGGACAATAGGGCCAGTAACTTTTAGTTACGACTTCCGTACTTTCAGATTTGCATGCTCAGAAGATCAAAATCTCTGGTTTGTTCATGGGCTATTATTCACATTTTAAAAAGGTTCCTCTTCATTGTATGCATTGTTAGCACAACAGTCATGGTATTGACTAAGGAGGACCTGCAAAGGATGCGTGCTCTAGCCTGTTATATTAGCACACGATGATCAGAAGAGCAAATAAAGGAGGAATGCAAGGTCATCTTTTTCTCTCCTCAAAAGAAAGTTATTATCAACTGTTTCAAGTCTTGTAATTTATTAAAACTCTAACTGTATAACTGGAAGTGAAAATTAATTCCTAGGAAAAGACATGTCATGCCTAGTACAGAGATGCATGCATCCAGATGATACACCAAAAGCAGACATTCAAATGTTAAAGTACAAAAAAGGCAAGAAATCTTAATTAGAGATGAAGTATAGTGTATCAGAGTAAAAACAGGAGTTACTGAAGTTTAGTATTTCCAAGACATCTTATGAAATAAAGCAGAATATTCACAACATACCTAGAAAATATGAACTTGACAGTTAAGATGCAAAGGAACAACAGTTCAGATCACTGGATTGTCTAGATAAAGGTACATAATAGTGTTGCAGGTAGCATTATAGTAAGAGTTTTGAACCACACAAAGTGGATTTAACAAAATTTTTTTTGCTCTGTAACCAATGGACCTCATTAATTTGTAACTTTGTGTCCCATTAGGACACAACATGAAATCAGAAACATCCTTGGTACACAATACCTGATACACAACAAATAATCTATTTATATAGTCATTACACAGCCACATTTTTCTATTAATTGTCAGGCATGCATATCATCATGTGGTAGCTCATGGGGGGCTAACAAGAGGCTGCTTTTATTCAGTTGTTATTTAACAAATTGGATAAAGAGAGAGAACACAATGTTTATCTCTGATAGCAAGCTGAGGAGAATTGGAACAACTCTGAAGGTCAAGGTGAGAAGAAAAAGGGATCTTGATAAACTGGAAGAGTAGTCTGAAATCATTAATGTAATGTTTTATATATCTTCATTGTATTCTATTTGAGGAAGAAAAAGATAATACAAAAAAAAAAGAACAATAAATAATTGACTAGACAAAAATCATAGCAAAGTATCACTAAATTTTTATAACTTATTTCTCACCGGAACTCTAAGTAGAGGAGAACAAAGTATATAAGATATTATACAGGTATCTAAGCTGCTTCTTTTCTCTCCAAGAGGCAGGTCGCAACACGTTATCATATGAAGCTCATATCACTGATCATTTCAATAAATGTCCTTTTAGGTAAATTTTACTTTTATGACAGTGGGATCAATGATCAGGTCATTTAAAGATTGTACACAATGGTCTTATGTGAATAATTTCATAAGACCTTGCAGGTAGAGAAGTACAGTTGCAATATTCTCAACAGGCTATAGAATACAAATATTTTGCAAAGGCTATTTTTTTTAAGGTCACAAGAGGCCTTAATGTAACATCAGCAAAACATGCTAATGGGTGTATGTTAATGAAGTTAGTTTAATTGAATTTTGAACAAAACTTTTTAATATAGAAAATGGAAGACTCTGGCAGCATGTCTTACCTTCAGTGTCTGCTACATTTCATGGCAGCAACAACTGCACTTTTTATCAATTTGTCACAGTACTTTATTAGCTGAAAGGTAAAACTTCATTTTCATGCCCAGTCTGTATAATTAAGCACTAAGAGTGGAAAATAATAAATCAAAATTACTCATACAAGTTTTACTTTATGTATGTCAATGTAATTCCATGACACAACATGAAGATAAAGTAATATATGAAACTTGTTACATCACCTAAAGCAGATATGTATGATTCTTATCTCTATGGTTATTGTGTTCTGCTGTATCCTTTTTCTCCATTTCATCCAGACCTTCAGCCCTACAGTAACATGCAATGACTTCCTTCCTACTGATATTCTGATATTGATATTCCTCCTATGCATTTTAGATAACAGAATGTGTGGGATGGCATTCACCTGAGCTTTATCTTAACATGCAGTCCAGACTTCACATCCTTACTCAGATTCATAAAATATTCCTGAGTTCTTAAATTAGGCTGTACACCTCTGTATATATATATATCTGATAAACAGGAAGCAAGTATATATATAAAGTATAATCGTAAACAATATTTCTAATAAAAGTGACAGTGAGAAAATATACAATAAGTGTAACATTATACCATTAAATAATTCCAATAAATGAAGTTTTACTGCCCTATCACTTACTGTGAATTTAAGGAAAAGCATCATGTTACATTGAGACAAAAATAGAGTATTAAATTCTATAGCTTTTAAAAGGGAGGGAAATAGCATTTCTATGAGCTTAATTGCAACAAAATTAGGTTTAAAGTGGAAAGATTGAAAAAGCAGTGTAAAACATTCTTCTTTTGCATGTGCTGCTGTAGAGTAATCATATGTAATTTGAAAAATAGTATGCAACCTTGTACATAACTAAAAAGCAAAAGTAATGTGCAATATTAAACCGGGTATTTACTGAATCAACTGATTAACAAGAAAGTCTTTATTTGAGGACTTTTTCATTCAAAGTGTAACTGCTGTTTGCAGGAAATATTTGAGAACATATGTTCATACACATACGAAAAAAGCAAGAAGTGTTCCTATATCTATGTTCAGAAATATCTGAGAACCTTGCATTTTGAATTTTCCAAACTATTGCAAAAGACAAATGAAATCAAGTAATTTGACCCTAGAAACTGAAGTGTGTTATGGTACAGTGTTTCTGAGAGACATAAAAGAAAGTACTATGGTATAGCATTTATTGGCTTTATTATTTACAATTTAATACTTGACATATAATCTTTATTGCAAAGTAAATGCTTCATTCTAAAAATAAAATAAAATATAATATAATATACATCATGACATGTGTTTTATTCATTTACTTGTTTGTATTTGTAGAAATTACTATTACTAATTTATTGTGACTGCAATAGAAACTTATCAACAAAAGGGCTGAGGTCTTCATCAAAGCTGTGTCTTTTGCCTACAGCTGTGAATATCAACCTCACAGGGATGAAAGAATAGATAAAATGCATGACCACAAATCTGAAATTATTAAATGCAATATTCTGAGATGTTGCCTACTCCTTTTTATTACAATGGAAATGAACGTCTCTGAAAGCAGGAATCTGGATATCCTTCCACATATTTAGGCTCTTGACTTAGCCTATTTTAATGAATAAAGTATTGATATAAATACAAAGTCTTGAACACATGCAAGAAGCAGATAGATAAATGTTCTATGCCATCGAGTGTCAAAGCTTGTGTCAAATTACTTTTGAGTAAAAATAGTAGAAGTACTCTAGGAAGGCAGTGGAGACCTATGTTGCCTGAAAAACTGCTCTTAGTAGACAATGCCAAGAAACTGGCAAGTTCACACAGCTCTGTGGAGGGACATGATGCAGTGACACAAAACCAGTGACTAGTAGTGCTAGGACTGTTGTCCAGGTCTAGGGCCACCCAGAAAGACCAGGTTTATCAGGTCAGATTTAATCTAAAAGAACAACGTGTCCTGATTCCATTCATTTGGAAAATACCACCATATACAATTTGCTTTGTTTCAAACAATAAAGATTTTTTGTAAGTGCATTACATTTGATATAGGGGGAGATGTACATTAGAGTTAATGAGTTGATATGAACAAGAGATTGACTAGACATTTGAGCAGTGATCATCTGAAATAATCTAGACTGAGGGGATGGACATGATTTTGGTTCATCTGCTTTGAAAGATAAATAATAAAGAGCTGAAGGTTATCCATGATGGTATTTTAAAAAAAATCACATTGGGGGTGCTATCTCACTAGATAAATTTTAGTGTCATGCCCAGTTCAGCAGTAAGATTGGAAGTGGCAGGAAGATGAAAGCATTCTAAAGCTCAAATTATCATTGCTTAATATAAAGCTTAGGAACTCAGATTAACTATCCCTGCTTGTTAAATGCTCTAATTGTTGTTTACTCATTTAGTTGCTTAGCTTGTTTGTTTTTATTGATTTTGTTGTTGAGTATTTTGTTGCATTTTACGCCTATTGTGTTTGGATTTATTGTGCATTTTAATGCAAATATGTTTATAAGAAGTGATTTTGTATTACTGTGAGGTTTTTTTCTGTTTTACTTTTTTTTTTCTTTTCCTTAACAACTTTGCATTTCAAATCTACCCTGCTGCCAAATGGACCTCTGTATCATACTTGGCTAAGTGACAAGATCGTGCAGGTTGATGAATCTGCTTCACTGCATCTAAATAATCTGACATTATAGATAGATTATGTAAACGTAAATCAGAACATGTCCTAGGAACATTAACATTAATGCACATGGATGGTAAGCATATCACATAGACTGTAGAATCTGAATCTCTGTAATCTTAAATCCTGCTCCTGGAAAGTATTCAGTACCAAACTCTACTTGTTTCCATCAAGCATCAACTCCCCTTTTAGTAGCAGTCATAATTAATATGGATTTTTTTAGAGAGCACAAAGGGTTAACCCTTTATTTGTACGCCGTTTCCAAAAGATTAATTTGAACATGCCTATGAAGACACTGCCTTGAAGATGGGTAACATATTTCAAAGTCCTTTGGAAATACCCTGTGATGGACATTTTTAAAATAATCAGGAATCATACTGCTAACATAAAACAAGACAAATATAGCTGCTGAGAGCTATTTGAAAAGTGAAAGATTATCCTAAAGTGAATTGTCAATCTACATATAGCCAATAAACCTGTAGCTACAGACATCTAAGCATATCTGGATAATTAGCCATTATTTTTTTTTTCCCCAGAAAAACTAATATCACAAGATATTAAAGCATAAATATTAACAAAACTAGAACAGCAGTCAATTCCATTTTGATTTTGGATAGGGAGAAAATGGAACAATAAAAATGGCTTTCAAAAATTTAACATAACTGCTTGCCTACTTAATCGGAAAAAAATATAATTTCCTATACTTGCATGGAAAGGTAAGTTGTTTCTAACTCTTGCCCTCTCAATGCTTTCCTTGATGTTAAAAGGCACAGAAAGGTTGGTCAGTGGCTGTAAAGACTGTGATATACTGTTCTTGCGCTTAAGAAAATATTATGGACTGAGAAATCAGAACACCATACAATTTATTTGTAAGCATTAAGCAGGACTGTTTCCTTTTCCAAGCATAAGTCTGAGGGGGGGAAAAATGTTTTTTTCTTAAAAATCTTGTAGATTCCTGCAAAATTTCTTAAGTTTTAGAATGTAAATTAATTTTGGGTTTCCCTCAGAAAATACGTTCTGATGATCACTTAAGGGGTGGTATTTGCAGAATAGAAGATCATGCTGCTAGTGACCAGATGAGAACTAGATATTTGGATCAAACCAGCTGCAGAAAGCCTTTATTGACCTTTTTAAAGTTACTCTGAAAATAGTGAACCGAACATTTAGTTAGAAGAAAAGAACTGTAGTATCTCAGCACTAAGAATCTAGCTGTAGTGATCGTTCTCCTTTTCTTTCCATCTCCCATTCCCTAGGAAGTTAGGTGCAGACCATGAACTCGCTTTTTCAATTAAGTTGTTCCTATAGAATGAGAAAGCAGTTTTACACGGGTTCTTACCAAAATATTTGTATTGACTGTTGCATTGTTGTATCACTGGATTCACAAAACATTCTTCTGTTTGAACCCGGGTGGAGTTCACTAACCCATTTGTTACAAGCCACTACGTGTTAATTGAATCATCAGTGAGAACAGTGCATACTGTGTACCAGATTCACTGCTGGCATACTTAGTTACATGTTAAAATCAAAGGCACTTCTTACTATAATGACAATAAATCCAGCCCCTATGATCCACTGTTTTGTTTTGTAGTTTCTTGGTTTGTTGGTTTGGCGGGTTTTTTTCACACTTTTATCACTCTTAAAAAGGTGTGCTTTAGAGTACTGTCATTTAAATTTTTGCATTAAATACCTGCTATCAACTAAGCAAAATTTAGAAATGTTATATGCTTTGTAATAGATTTTAGTATTGAATTCCAGTTCCAAATTACTTCTGCTTGATCAAATGTTCTTCTGCAGCCTGTCTGCCTCTCTGTGATGTGTCTGACTCAGTAACTGGGAAAGAAGTGTCTCCTATCAATCAATGACAAAATGCTGAATTTGAAAATGCTGACTGAGCACCATGGAGGGCAAGCAGGCTGCTGATAGCAGTCAGGGGAAGTAAACAAAAATTCAGTATGAGTGTTAAATGCCTTTTAAAAAGTTATCCAAAGATTAATCAGGAAGAAAACATTATGCTACTCAAACAAAAGTGCAATAAAACTATTAATCTGAGATCAGCATTTACAGAACAAAATAAAAGGATACTGTTATCCCAGCTGAACTTTCTCCAATGGCCATGACTGAAGAAACAAGGACATTTCATGATTGCCTGCTCAGTATTGTCTGCCAAATAAGACTTTAAATATTCCACAATGAACTAAATAGAGATAATGTAAACAAGGATGAATGCTAACAGCAGTTTGTAACTTCAATAAAGACTTTCTGTTATTATAACCAATTTCTAAGAACTGCAGCACTATCCATTGCTATGAGACAGTGATTATTACTCACTTTCATTGTCTATTGATTAATTACTTTACATGTAAAATATGTGCAGAATTTATTTTGTAATAAATATATGCATACCTATAGTAATATGTTCAACTGCAAACCTATATGTACTGTCAGAAAAGCATAAAATTATCCTTCTAAGAAACAACTGTAATTGGCATGTTTAAGAGGGGAATATCATGTCTGTTCAACCTCATTATTTTCCTGGTCATGAATGAATTTTTCGCTCTTCAGATGCGGAACCTAACTATGCAAAATAATAACTGATGCTAGGAATTGCACATTTGAATATTTAACTTAGTTTTGATTTCGTAATGTTTCCTTTATTTTGAGATCCTTGTTTTCAAGCTACATTTCTCAAAATACTGGCTTCTTAATAAAATCTAGGGAGCTCCCCCATCAAAGAAGGATTTGGCAAGGCCAAAATTGCACAGGTAGTGCCAACTGAAAAGAGCCATGTAGAAGAATAGGAACTGATTTTCTGCAAAGCCAATTGATTTGATAATTGTAGCCCATATTGGCAGACAAATTCAAGTTGTCATTTAGCAGTGCTTTGTCAAGGTTAATGAATATGCTTGTCTCTGGCTAGTAAGAACAGCATCACTATGGATCACAATTAGCTTCTCACAGTCATCTGTTGTTTACATTACATAGAGTAATGTGCCACTTCATAGATACGAAACTACCTATTTTATGTTCTGCCCTATAGAGGGAACTTTTGAGTACACATGGCAAATGGGCTGCACTGAATTCCTAACAGGAAAATTCAGAGTTTTTAAACAAAAAATGCTATTTAGGGAGTGAAACGACTGTGGGCCAAAAGCTAGTTAAGAGCCCTGAAACTGGACTTCCAGTCAAGGCATTATTTTCCTTTTTTTTAGTTTATGTCTCATTCAGGATACTTGTAGATTTTTATACTGGGACTGTGCAGTTCCAATTAAATCACTTTGCAGTAGTGATAATTTAATTCTGTGAATTTCAATAACTACCATAAAATGTCTTTATTTATATTTTTATCTAATTAGTTATATTCTCTCTATGCACTGTTCTGATGAAGAAATGGTTATCAAGTGGAAGAGACACTTTCAAAATCTGGGAAACATTCTTTAATCATATGTATACAAGTAACCAAATATCTTCCCTCCATTTTTAAATTAAGTTACAAAAAAATATTTGAACAAGAATATTCAGCTGCCTGTCAAATTTTTGTTGGCATATATGCTCCCAGTTCTCTAACAAATTAATTTCATTTTCATATATGCTCACAAGAATAATTAAAATCAATAAAATTACTTGTAGGAATCAGAGAGAATTTGACTCAGGCTTTCTGCTGAATAGTTTCTAGCATCTTATTTTATAATCATAAGGTTCATGACAATAGAATTAAGATAATAAGAAATAATCTTGCAAACCAGATCTTTCCTTCCAATTGACACTGTTACTTTCAGACTCTTCTTTCATTACTCTTGACCACATACATTCATTATTGCACTTTTTTAAGAGACATTAGAGATCCATAATATTAACTTGATCAAGATGAGCTATCAGATATGACAAAATAGAGATCTTGACTTTTTGTCTGTGATCAGAAATCAAACTAAATTGTAGTCTCTAACAGAAACTTGAACATTAATGTATTTTCCCTGATACTATCAAAGCCTCTAGTGGCTAATTAAGTGTAAAAAAACTCTAAACAAAACAAAAAACAAACAAATAAAAAAACCAAACAAAACAAAAAAAACACCACACACACACACACACACAAAAAAAAAACCCACCAACCCTCATAAAAGTGTACAGTTAAAATCTAGTAATTCACACTGGTTGGAAGTTCCATCACAGATTACGATGTTTTATGATTTAATGTAGTAAGTAAGTGAACAAATACAATTAAAAACTGAGTAATGCATCTTAAAATGCACTTTATTAATTTGTTTGACAAGTATAATTTTGTTATGATAGTACTTCATAGTATACTTGTAAATGTTCAGCAGTGCATTTGGCAAAAGTAATGTAGTCTAAGTAATGTAAGATTTAATTAAAATACAGTTACAGCATCTTCATCTGAAATGTGGAAATATTTCTAATGTACAGAACTATACAGACTAATAAGTAATGATTTATGAAGAATTTATTTTAACAAAATAGTAAGAAATATATATTGTCCAGGAAAATAACACCAAAGCTGACTTATTTTTCACCCACCAGTGGGAGAACTTGTTCATTCACTTCTAAGACTGCAATTTAGTTTATATGTTCTCTACATTATTGTCAATCTTCCCAGCAGAAATACTGTTAATGTAGCTGCTTTTTGCCAGTGTGAAACTGTTCCTAAAATGAACACAAATACCTGAGCATACATGCACCTGTAAGCACCAAAACCAGAAGAGCTTTTTTATGGTATAACATCCCCACATCTGTCAGTGTTGTTACTCTTGAGACAGGGTAAACTTTGAAAGTGAAGGACTGCAGTCATGTGTCATTATGGGAACCAGGTAAGACTTGTGGCAGCCCTGTGCTGTGTCTAGGAAGAAAAAAATAATGCCTAACATGTTCTGTGTTTAGACCAGAAAGACATGGTGGAAGAGGATGCCAGTACTGAAAAGCATGACAAAACTAAGATCAATGCACAGACCTTAGTTAAAGAGGGGTAGGATGGAACACAAACATTTACATTTTTAAATTCTAAATGTTAGGAGCATTGGTTTTCAAGGAGGGGTGTGCTGACTTAAACAAGGAGTATGTTACCATCTTTAGCGTTTAACTCTTCCCAACAAATCTATAGTTTACCTAAGCACCATGTGCATATCTAGTCAAAGCAAAAGGGCTTCCTAAAGCAGTTATGAGGAGCTTTATCTGTCAAAATCAAAATATTAATATTTTTTCTATAATAATTATGAAAATAATCAAATTTTCTATTTTGAAAAATAAAAACATGCCTTTGTAGTTGCAAAGGACCTCTGAACCCTTTTTCCCCTTTTCTTCATTTTAAAGGTATGATCAGAAAAGAAGATGGACTGGTAAAATTCTTGAAATACTATTTTGAAATATTTATTCCTATGGGCTACATTAAAAATAAAATAAAAAGAACGTGCCACTTATTATTTAAAAAAAAAAACAAAACAATAATTGAGTGAAAGACTTTTTAATTACTATTCTCCTTCTTTTTTTTTTTTTTTTTTTTTTTTTTAACAAAACACCCAAACTAAGGAAATGCGTAGCTGTAGTTCTATGGATCTCGATTTCCCCTCTGTTTTGTCTTCTGGCAATCTGCTTCTTAGAGTCATACTATTCTTGATCGCAGTTCTTTTAAAACCACATTTCTATAAAATACACAAGTATTCTTTCCATCAAGAATCTTTACGTTCCATACAGACTTTTCCTGGGAACCATTACATTCACTTCTTGTTAGCTTGCTGCTTCTTCAGAGATTCCAGCAAGGTCTCCATCTTTTACAAAAACTTCAGACATGACTTCATTCCCACAAACATTAGTTCAGAAAAAGTCTGTTCTACAGAAACTGAGAAGTATGGGGCATTTTTAGTTGTTCTTATTGTGCCGGTATGATTAGCAAAGCCATTTTGCCAGCACCTGTCATTATTGTAAAATTTCAGAACTCTTCATGAGAATGATGATATATTATATGCTCTTCTACCAAACAATTCTCCCAGACAATCAATCAAATACGCAATAAATCAATAAGAAGAACTTAATTTTCAATTGTCTCATGCATTTTAGCTATTTGGACAAACAGTAAGACGTATCTAGTCATTCAAGGTGCAGCCACATTATCAAATCAAATCTCTTTTCCAACGGTGAAGAAAACATCCTTAAAGGTGAAATCTTCAGCAGCGGTAAATTTGACATGATTTTTCTATAATCCACTGAACACTATACCAATTAGAGGCCACAGGGAAACTATTTTGTTAATTTACTTTGCAATGCCCCTTCTCCCTCACAAGAGGAGGGATAAAGAACCAGTTTGCAACAATAAGTAGAGTTTCTGAAAGGTTATTACACTTACATGAAGTGCGTGTGAAAATAGCATGTAAATATCTCACAGCTGTCTTCCTAAGCTTAGGCCAGACTGGGGAATGGGAGAAGAGAGAAAGAAAAACGCTCATACGTGGTGACTTCTTACTTGTTATTGTATGGCTTCAATATAGTGTACAGGTACTATGTTGTTTATTCGTAAGTGAAATGTGTGAATGAACCCTTCTGTTCAGGAGGGACAACAAGTGGATAAATAACAGCTTACAAAAAGTTATTCTACTGGAGAGGGAAGGGGGCATTAAAATAAATTATATCAGTTACAGTAACATCTAGGAGTCAAGCCCTGGAAGAATACCCTTCTCTAGTAGGAAAAACATTAGCCTCAGTGTTCTTGCTTGTTAGGTGATCATGAGTCCCAAGAGGCTAGCCCAAATAGCTGCAAAGGTCCAGGAAGACAGAAGCAGCAACTGGACAGAACTGAAAGAAGGAAAACATGATAGAAAAGATTCAGGAACTACAGCAGGAGTCACCTCAAGGCAAACTGCAAGGCACCAATATTAACCTGCAGCAGAAAGCAGATCTTCTGAACACCAGTCAGACATTGTAACCTATCTAGTGGGTGACCTGCTGGCATGTGGAGCTGACAATATCTCAAAAGTTTATGAAAATGAGAACTAAAGTAGTGATAAACAGGTAGGTTAACAGAGTGGTAATTAAACAGTGTTGGCTGTCACAAAGTATTTACAGGTTTTTACTGTGCAGTATAACAAATAAATATGGGATGGGGGAAGAAGTTTCATAGGAGGAGGGAGATTTTTGTAAACATAGTGGAAAAAACAGGAGAAAAAACATGCACGTTCCAAATGTTAGGTTAGCAGAAGAGGTTAGAATCAAGGACTGCATCAACTGCTATTGTTATATAAAGCATTAATTTTGTTTCAGAGAGAATCAAATTGAATATGGTTACAGGCTTCAGTGACAGATAGGGTGGCAAATGTTTCCCAGTTATCAAAAAAAATTGTGAGACAGGAGTATTTAAGGGTTCTGTGTTAGTTTCTCCAGGCTCAAGGCATTGTTAATTAAAAGAATTGAAAAAGTGACAGGAGAATTTTTATCTTGGATATAGAGTCACATCTGGGAAGCAAAGGCAATTTTTCAGTACCAATACAGAAAGGATACTTGAGTGTATTCTCAGAGGAAAAAGTATAAATTCAGAAGTGAGATGACCTAGCCCACACCTTTCTGAATCTATGCAAATCCAGCATGAAATTTATTTCCACAATCTTTGAGGTCACTAGCATCACCGATAGCAGATATCAGGTATCACAAACAGATATCAAACAGCATCAGATATCACAAACATTTATGGAAACAATGGCTACCTTCCCAGTCAACTTTAAAAACACTGAGACTTCTGGAGTTACTCGCATACATCTCTGCAAATTACTTTGAAAACTCAGACCATTTCTTCAAGCTCAGCTCAATAATTTAAACACTAAGGTTGTCTCTGAGCTGACTGGAGGACTACATTGACCTGAGAAATAAGCATTTCTCGGTTTGAAGAAGTGTTGGAGTTTCATTAGTTTTGTTGTGTGTTCCTTTGCTGGGAGAAAGAGTGAGTGATAGAAAAGAAATGCTGTAAGCAATAACAAAATATGATGAAAGTCTATATTGCCAGCTCGAAGCCATTCTCTTTTGAAAATTGTCTCCAGCTGATGTATTAGCAAATGTTTGTGTGTTATTCACTTACTTCCAGTTTAAAAAAAAAAAAAAAAAAATTCTATTATTTTGATTTTCCACAGACTAAAGCATTGAAATATCCTTTAAGAACAATGCATCTCTTATTGCTGAAAACAAAAGTTAGAACTCTTCAAAACATATTCTACCAAGTTTGTTTATCCTGAGGAATATCTTGTCATCTGTGAAATGAATACAGAAAGCTGAAATGTAATATATATATTTTAGTGGGAATACTCACAGGAAAAACTCCCCTATACTACCAGTATGTTCTCATTAAATTATTGATCGTCTCATGTAGATCTAAAAGCCATATAACAGAGAACTCAACCCTCAAAAACAATTTTCTGCTATTTTCAGTGTTCACTACAGAAATACAGTATTACTGTCCCCTATTCTTCTCTGCTATAGTAACTGAGAATTAGCCAACATGAACACACCTATTTGTAAAATATACAGAAATGAGGAAGACTTTTAATGAGATGTATATCTGTAACATTTTCAGTTTGACTCTAGATTCTATAAACTGAGTTTGCATGGTACATCCTCTGATTCTTTTTGAGTTTTATGTATATACATAATATTATGTGCAGAAGGCAAGGTCTTGTCAAAATACTGAAATACAGCTAGCAAAGTGTCATGTATTTTTTCTATAATATGTTAGTAGCAATTTTTGTGTTTCTCAATATCTGGTTATCATTTTAACTATACATAATATACACAGGCAGTCATTGCCTTAGGTGTTTAAGAGAAGAAGAGGAGAACCTCCATCTGTTCCATACACCAAAAACTGTTGGAAATTACATAGGTGTTTCATCAGTGCACAATGCAAGATGTAAACTCTTTCTCTCCATTCTTCAACACACAGCAATGCAATTATGTTCTACTGGAAAAAAAGGACTGTGGAGAAAGCTGTAACTTTTAAAATAGTTTGCATTAGAGAAGGGCTTAAGGAGCACCACCAATGCCTGAAGCCATTAACCAGACTCTAGCAAACCACAAAGCAGTCAAGTCCTGATAGTGCTTACAGACTTAATAGGCAAATATTTGGTGATAACTGTGGGTCTGGACCCATTAACTTATCTACAATAATGGCAGTAAAATACAGGCTTTCATGTAAAGAAATACTGTTTCAGTCCCACATCCAGCAGAGAAGCAAATGGATGCACAACTCAGCAACTCTAAGGCGTGTGAACTGTCTTTGTCTTGAATCTTCAGAGAAGGAACCCTTGCTACCAGTATCTTGGCAGAGGAATGCATGAAAAATCCTGTGCTCTAAAAAGCTGTCTGCCCATAGAGTATATTCTGAGAAGCGGGTGAAATTATAATTTCTGGGGAGCTCTTCTAGTAGACACAGACTGGTTTTGGGGAAGTAAATCTATGCACCTGACTGAGGTATTCCATGGCACTCCACTTTGCAGCAGTGTGGGAGGCAGGCAAGGGACGTGGTTTTTAAAAGAAAAATATATATATCTGATTTTGAACTTGACTCCACAATGTTCTGCATGCACATTATTGATGACATAGGCAGACTAAGTAATTTCAAAAAGTTTGTATAAATCATTATTACAATTAGAAATTTCGTATTACAACTGCATTCATAGTCCTAAAGAGACTATTTGGTAAGTGGAACTATACAATGGTATAACACATAGAAAGACAGAAGAAAGAAAAAAAACAGCATCCCAATTTTGGAAAATTATGCATGTGAATCTGTAGTAAAGATAGAATAAATAGCTCTTGTAAAATCTGTTCCTAAGATAAAACTCCTCTCCTATGAGTAATATTTTGCCTTCTTCATGGATTATGTGTCTTTCCCTTCCAAAACAGAACCTGAAAAATGTTGCCTCTCTGACTGCTGTGATCCAGCATGACTAATATTACATGTACAACACAAGGCAGACTGTATGGTACTGAATTTTGTAGTTGAGAATAAATTTATCTAGTAATGCCAAAGTAATTATAATTTTAATAGATTAAGCAACAGATAACATCATACATTAATTTAATTGAAGATAAAATCTATATGCACTCCAAAATGGAAAGTAATTTTCTGCAACCTTATATATTCTTTAAGGCAATTACTGAGGAATATATCCATGCACCTTTTATTTTTTTTCATCACCAGACTCAGTACAGGTAGGCAAATTCAAATGACTTCTCTGTGACTGCTCAGTTCTCTAACAAAAATCCATATCTGAAGATATGCAAGGCAAATTCCTACTTCTCAACCATAATTCTTAATTATTTACTTTTATCAGAAAATTAGGGACAAAATTTGCCAAATAATAAGCATGTCAGAGACTGTTTCACAATTATTTTCATTATAAATTACAAAAGAGAAAACCTTATTGGAACAGTTGGTAAATATGCTAAAAACAGAACTGCCCATTCTTAATTCAGTGTCTGTAGGGTACCTGCTGCATTTTGGGAACTACTATAAACTTTCTGTTTGAAGTTGTTAAGTGTCACCAAGCCATCCAAAGTTTTAGAATAGTTAATGTCAATCTAATATTTAATTAATAAGAGGAAGCTGGCTTTTATTGTTAAAATACTGAAGATGACAGGCCAACTTCTTTACAATTGTATATAATAGCAGGGACTGCTACACTGTCATTGGGCAGGTGCTTAACCACATGAATCAATAAATGGAGCTTTGATAATGTTTAAAAAAGAAAATGTTCATAATATTTCATAACTGAAAGAGTCAGGCTTAAACAAGATTTGGTAGTTTCTTTTAAAGGCATAGTAGCTATTTGCTTACAAGCCCTCAAAGACCACAAAATCCAGGGTGATCTACACTCAAGAATGCCCAAAGGGTAGACAAGACAGGAAATTTCATAGTGAAAAGAGACATTGTTTCCTTCTGTATTTCTCATAGTTAACTTCAATGCCCCTGGTCACTGTACTGCACATCCTTTGACAGCACTATAAATTAAGACCTCAAGAATTAATCTATAAGATATAATAAACAGAAAAAAAGAGGCCAGGCAGATTTCATTTACTTGTTACATTTAAGTCATTGTTTCACATTGAAATTATTGTTTATGAGATAACATTTGAAAATACTTTCCCTTTCAGAAATTAGATTCCCTGACAAGGTAATGTAAATTACATTTTTGAATATTTTGTTGAAAACCCAAAACTCTCAGGTACTGAGTTCACACTAAGAGAATCTTTCCACTTTATCTAGCCAACACAAGCCTCCACATGTAGGAAGTTATGAGTGTATGAGACTGCAAATGTCATACTAACCTGGTGCATTTCTAGAAATGTAATTCCTTTTATTTCTGGCTAAGAGACAACTAAAACAACATAGGTATAAGAATTATTCAGTTTAATTATTTTCCTGAAGGATGCATTAGGTGCTTACTTTGTCTAAGATTTGTAATTACAAGAATGAAAGGAGGGACCTTGTTTCAAGAGTAGGTTCCCAGTCACCATAGATATCATTGGAGTACACAAGGTACTTCTGCGATCACTGACATGAAAGTGCTTTGTGCCAACTAGAGTATGTAAACAAAGCTGAAAGACAAAGTCTCAGCCTCTGAGACAAATAACATAACATCAAAATTATCTTAAATCATTTTAATTAATTAAAAAAAAAAACTTTTTCTGAAGTGTCTTGATTCAAAATTCAAGTATAAAACAGAAGAAAGGTGTTAGCAGACAGAAAAACTCAACATATAAAAGCAACAATTGCTTAATTTAACTTTAAGAATTTGTAAGTAAATTCAGCTATTTAAACTATGTCTCATGTTATGTTGAATCTCCTGTTTCATAATAAATCCTGCCCCACAAGGATATCTATATCCAAAGTACCTATCCCGTAATGTAGACTATAATAGCCCTCTGTGTTAAGAGGAACAGGGACAGAAATAGATACTGTATGACTAAATGCTGATTGACAGTTCTGTCACATGCTCAGCTCTTCTTAAACAAAACTGCGATAAAAAGACTTCATATCATACCACTCAAGAGATAGTAAAATAGTGTAAACAGATGTAACCCTGTGGAAGAAAAAAGTCTGCTTTATTATTATCATAACACACCGAAACACTATTTTTCAAATACATTAGCCAGAGATCAAATTATGCAGTGTCTAATGAGAAAGGAAGGGTTCCTTCTCAATTATCCATTAAAATGCTGTTCCTTAAAAAAAAAAAAAAAAAAAAAAAAGGCTGTTACTATGTAAATACTTAAAGGAAAATATTTTCATGGCATGTGGGAAAGAAACAAGTGGAAAATAGTACAGAGACAGTGACTGAAATGTCTGCCAGGTACATATCCAAGACAGCTTAAAAGCCCTTATGAAACGAAACCTAGCTTTTGAAGCTGTCAGAGTTTGCCACCTTGATACATTATTGTACAAGTCTGAAGAATTCCTTGACAGAAGAACTTTTATAAAGAGCAGCTGAGACACTAGGAAAAGCATAGGGCCTCTCTCACAAAATAATAGTTTATAATCACACACATGATAAAGAAATGTATCATCTTAGTGACTGACAGACACTCGTAAGTGCACAGGCAAGACAACTGCAGCCACCACAACAACTGGCTCTCAAGGCTGGCAAAAGACCTATCAACATTTCTGTCAGAAATAAGACCATTTACAAATTGGTACCTCAATTCTCTTTCACCCCTGCCCCATTTGCTTCCTGTATTTCATTGTCTTGTGTTAAAGCCCAAGAAATAAGTAGTAGGTAGAAACCTCTAGTCCATTAGAGAGCTTTAAGCAAAGTCTGAAAATATCTTTAAAATAAAATATTTTTTAAATCAAAAATGAAAAAAAAAGTTATTGCTTATTTTGTCATCCATAAGCAACAACATAATCAAGAAAATACTTTTCTCAAGGAGTTAAAGACCCAAGAACAAATGGAGAAAAATAGACAGGTGGAATAACTGGGAATATTAGAAGGATGCTTTTTAAAAGCTCAAAAAGATCTTTATCAGCAACCTCACAAGACAGTCTTTGAGGTACAGATAAACAGAAGGGGAACCTTGATGTGCAAATAGAGTGAAACATGTAAAAGTGTTCTTAAAAGAAAGGTACAAAAATATTTCTAAAATTTCCTAGAAACTTACATGTAATTAAATAATGACAATACAATAATAATGGACAAACAGGTGAAAGAAAACCTTACCCAGGACTATACAAAAAATTAAAAAAACACATGACTTAGTAAATCCCTGTATCACAGATTACAGAATGCTCCTCAGTAGAAGTATCATTCAATTTCTTGCCATGTTCCAACACCATGTTCCCTAGCCGTCAGTATTGAAGACAGCTTCATCAGTACAGTAAATCTTTGGTCTAACCAGACAAAGCCACTTATAAACAGCAGGAGGACCAGTCAAATAAATCTTTGAAGACACTACCAAAATCTTCAAGATGGATTAGGCCCAACACATACCTCCAAATAAAATCACAAATTAAAAATAAATAAATAAATACATAAATAAATAAGAAATAAACAAAAAAGGGACAGATTCTACAGCACTTGACTTTTATTTGGTTTCATTAACATTTTTATTATCTCTATATTTGTGATAAGACTCAGAGTTTAAATATTTAAGTCATTATGCTGGTCTTGAGAAATCAATTTTACTATGTCACTATCATTATTCCAGTTGAAATAATGTTGCCCTCCAGGGAGATGAGAATCAGAAAAAGAGTTGTGTCTGTTCTCATTTCAGACACTGACTCATATTTTAGAACTAAATTTATAGTAATTAGAAATAATTTGCTGGTTGTGATAGTTCATGCCTCTAATACAAACTACACATGAAGCTGTGATGAATGGAAAACAATCTCACTTTTTTCTAGTTCATAAACTTTGGTGAAATTTAAGTTCATGAAAGATTTTCATTAAGATGTCTGTATCTACAGGGACTAGGCATCCCAGGAAGTATTTATGGTCATAAAGGTGAAACTGTAAACATTTATGAAGCGAAGAGAATCTGATCATCAATTATTGTCAATTATTCTTCACAAGTTTCTTGTATTCATTGTGTGATTTTCAAATGGTGCCTTCTTAATCAAAGGAGATACCTTCCTTCACCCATATCAGACATGCACTCAGAACCCTAGAGCAGCAAATGAAGCCTAACAACCTAAAAATTAACAGGAAAAAAAAAATCGGACAAAAACAACCTCTGCCCTTACTTATGGCATTATTCAGGTTTTACCTAAGTGTACATGGAAACACATTTCTTTTGTATGTTTGTAAGGTGACAACATAATCTTATCTAGCCAATCTTGGAGTGCATCTTCTACCGCTTCTTAAACAATCATGTAACAGGGCTATGACATATGCAGGTTTTCTGAATACATTATTCAATCCATCTAACAATTATTTTCAGATTATTATCCAGAATTACTGCTCAACAAGCAGGTTCAAATGTGAGTTGCATGTCCTTAGGCTTCTGACATGCATGAATCTTGGAGAAGTGTTCTCGACTGTGCAGCAAAAGTTTTCCATTTGGCAAGTATCTAACATAGCACATACACAGTTGGCATAATGCATCTGGAACACATCAAACTCCCCCTGTATTTGCATACACATAATTTAGACTGGGCAAATTAGAACCTCAGTAATCCCTGAGCAATTAGGACCTCAGAAACCTTATTACACCTTGCCCTGCAACAATCTGAGGACGGAGACTCTTCAAGATGCCTGAGCAAGCAGGAATCTAATCCTGAACTTCTCAACATTTAACATTGTTTAGCAAGATAAAAGGCATACTTAAAAAGGAAGTTAATATATTTTCATTAAAATTCAGATTAACAGAGTTGGCTACACAGATGTAAAGTCATGTGGTCTCACTTCCACTTTTCCACTCTGATACCTGAACCTCACATTCAACTAGGAAAATCTTGTTTATTTTCAGCAACCAAGTGCACCATGACTTAACAGAAATTGGCATTGAAGGAAACATGAGAATTTATTTCACACAGAATGAGATCAGATGTGCAGTAGATAAGTGATAAAACACTGTTACCAAATACCAAAACTAGACTAGAGATTAAACTTGTGGTGGAAATGTGCAAGGATCAATACAGGGCCAGTTATAAATGCAAGAAATGCCCTTTATTCCACACTCAGTTGGTACTCAATCTGGAAGTCACCACAGTTTCTTTCCAGAGGAGAAAGAATCTGTCCAAGATGGATATAAACATTATTTTAGAGCAACAACAGGGGACTAAGTAATATTGCAACTGATTTCCTAAATTTATTTATGTGGAAATTGCATAAGTCAAATTACTAAATCAAACATTTATTTCATGTTTGCCAAAGATTAATGCATCCAGAAGAACCTCCAATGAAGATCTAAATCTGAAAATTCTCCAATAGTTCAGTTTGGTTACATAGCTCAAGCACTTTTCATGAATATAGATATTTTTCCTTCCTGGACAGGGTGACCAGACCCCAACAACCTGCATTATACTGCTGATGTGAAGTATCCATAAGAGATCATAACAATGAGGAAAATCATCCTGTGGCTCAGAACGAATTCAGCATTTTTATTTCCCAAGCATTTTCAACTATGAGCATGGTGTTGTAGCTGATACTAGGTGACTGCTCTGGCAGATGTCTGGTCTAAGGTCAGCACAAAACCTTCTTTGGTTTTGTTTTTCACTCTCCGTGTGTAACAAAAGAAGTGCCAGAGTTTGCATGTTAAGGGACTTTTGAAAACATGGTATTGGAAAGTATAAAGAAATCATTAGCACTGATTCAGCATTTCATTAAAACTAATCTTTTATATATATATTTGTTTTGGTAATGAGTGCTTTAATCCTCTGTCTTAAAACTAAACAAAACCCCAAAACAAAAAAAAGCCCAGCACTGATGAGCAATCTTGCAATAATGAATCAGTGTGCACACATGAGGGAAAAACAAATGCAGTTGGGAAACAGATTTCGGTGTCAAGTTTCCCCAAGTGTTGTTATAAATATCAGGAAATTAAAAAATGCTCTTAAAATGCATGAACATTATTTAGGTCTTTAATCTGGAAGGGGCATGATTGATTTTGCAGGGTGGAAACTGCCAACTGTACCAGTGCCTGCAGATGGAAGGGGCCGGCACATAGCTGCCAATTTCAGGGAAGATATTTAAACTACTCTCTAAAATGGATTGCAAAAGCTCGTTGTCTTCTGCTTGCTCCTCTGGGTTCATGCTGCACTAGACAGCTTAGGGGGAGAATGGCAGCAGAACACGACTATTTTAGGAAAGCCAAAAAGTGAAAAACCTAAACCTCTGAGGGCAATGAGGCCACAAGTTGAATTCAAAATAATAGTCAACTAAAATTAAGGAATCTCACTATTTACACAATGGTCATTTTACACCATATTGAGAGGAAAGCTGACCTTTAAAGTCTAAAGTTTACTTTTACATCCTTATAAGTGAACAAAATCTTCACACAAGGAAGAACATTTTCTGGAAACAAAACTACACTGTGTGAAACACGTACTTGAAGTCCCTGTTGCACTGTAGAAAACATTAAAATATGATAAAGAAGTAATAGACTAATTTCTCAAATGAAATCATCTTTAAATCCAAATGCTCTTAAGACTCAGCTTTCTTATTTTCATGAATATGTGTCAGATTTGAGAATCTGATCCCTGATAAAACATTTTGGATGTACAACTTTAGACTATCAGAGTTGAGCAGCTCCAAGTCACATTTTTACAGCCTCAAAAACTCTTGGTACAGCCATCATGTTAGTATAAAGAGAATAACACTTTTTTTTTTTTCTTTTTTTTTTTTTAAACTATCAAACTTACTTGGTTTCTTCTGTTCTTTCACTTGGGTAGAAATACTTACCTGTCCCCTGTCCTCAATTTTTACCTTATCTTTTCTCCCATATTGTAAAAATAATTTCCAATCGCAAAAGGAAATTGAGTAGTGTAAAGCAATCTTTTAAAGCCATTTTCTATAGCTTTCTTCTTTCAAGGAGTATCTATTCCCTTTCCTTCTGCTCTGCTCTGGAAACTGTGCTTATGCCAGCACCTTGTTAAACTAATTGCTGAGTCTTTTCCTCTGGAATTTAGCACCACTACAGCAGGTTAGTAACAGTGGCTGTCTCAAATATCTTGTGTTAAGGACAGATCTGAAAAGTTATCTGCACTGTGGAGTAAAGCTGTTTTGCTGGCAGTGAGAATACTAGAATGGATATAAAGTGTCTTCAGGAAAATTGTCTCTAGGACTGCAAGACATTAAAGGCATCTGAGTGGCAGAACTTCACCCCTGCTTTAGTTCTACCAGTATAATACACATCTACATATGTGACATGAACTCATTCTCCCCCTTTTAAGGATTCTTTCTCCATACTTCTGCTCTTTCTCAATTATTATTTGCAGAACTAACCTGCAGACATTTGTACCACCACAGAAATTAAATCACTGGCCTGAATTTATCCCCAGTGCAAAAGACTAAGGAAGGTGCAAGATAAGCCCTTCGCTTTCTCTTTCTTTTTGAAACATTCCTTTCATACTGTACTGCAGGCTTGTGAGATATACTCTAACATCATTTGTTACATATTTCATACTGTAGTGCCATGCCTGATTACATCAATCTATACAAAACAGAAACTGGCAGCCAGTCTCCCAATTTCTGCCAACTGTAAAGGTTAACATGTACGTTGGCATAATGTGGGTGTGTAAATAAGGGAATTTGTGTAGTCCTTTATTTAGCAATGTAAGAAAACATATTTCAGGTCGGAGATGAATAGTTTTCCTTCCCTCCAGGTGTCTATTTTCTATTTTGGAAATTTCAAGGAAGGGATTAAACATGCACAAGCACTACTTAGCAACAAAACACTAAGGAACCATACTGTGTGTACTATAACTTCATTTCATAAGACTATCATCACAAACTGCCAGTATTTCATCACTGCCAAGATGTCTTCGGAGAGAGACAGGAGAAGTCAAGGAAGTGGCTCTCAAGACACGCCCAATAAGCTCTCTGCCATCACTCAAGCCTCCCATAAGGCAAGTTCACCATGCCCAGGGATAATTATCAAATTTACTTCTAGACCAGCAACCTTTAGGAAAAACATTTGCCCAATCAAGTAGGTTTATGTTTTCAATTTTGCACCCTTAGGAGTTTGTATTGTTGAACAAGCAAAGACATAAATCAACAACAGTCTCATACAAAAACTGGCTGCCAGTATAAAACAAAGCTATATATGTTTCTGTATTCATAGAACAAATGTTTTTCTAATCTGATGCAGAAATCTAGATTAAATTAATCTAATGAAACTGATATGAATTTTCCCTTGCCATTTTATTCTGGAGTTCCAGAAAGCAGCCAAACAATTTGGCATGAATAAACAGTTATTTAAGAGTGAGAATAAAAAGGAATGATTGATGTACCTGTTCCATCTTTTTCACGGGCTTGGTTTGTGTAACAATCAGTGATGATGACTATGAAACAAAATATTCAAATAAACATCCAAGAATGTTGAAGTCATGCTCGCAGCGATATCTTATTTGCCATCCTTCTATGTATGATGTACTGTCTCCCACTAATTTTAAACTATAGCAGTGCATTCCCCTGCTAAAGTATTAGAAAACAAAATGTTACAAGTTAGGAAACACAGGCAGTAGTGAGGAGATAATTACTTCCGAGGATCCTGGTCTTCTGAATCTCCAGGACAAGATGTAAGAACTGAAGGGAAAAAATTAGTGTGCAGTACTCATTACAGACTGCATGAAGGTGACCATGCCTTTAAGCTAACTGTGTAATGGCTTAAACATTGCAGAAACCTAAGTCCAAAACAAAGGTAGTGACTATATACACAGCAAAGTACATGCAACAAATGACAGCTTTTATGAATGATCACCTCTGCTTAAATACAGAACATTAGCTAAAGATTCTCCCTGTCAAGATTCAAAAGCCTACAGAAACAGAAAATCCCAAATTGAAACTTCCATTTCCTACCTGCAACTATGGCTCTACCTTTAACTTATGCAAAAGGAACTAAGTAAAAATAAGTTTTCTGTCTAATAAGCTATGAATCCATTGCTGTTATTTTTGTGCCTGCTTTGCTGTGGTGATGTGTAACATAAGGGTCAGAAATGAAAATGCATATCTTCTCAAAGAAAATGAGATAATGAGCACAAAAGAAACCTAGTATCTTAAAACAGACAGCCACTGGCTGCACATCGTTAATAGAAGTGATACAAACTTCATACCCTTACAAAGTGTGATGTACTCAAGCTTGCCATGTTTGCAATTGTCTTCAGACAAAAATCTATAAAAATGTGAAATGCAAATATAGAATACAAAAAATAGAGCAATAGTGAAGGTGAAAGACTTCCACTTGAAAGTGCTGGATGAATATTATGAAGTATTCTCCAAATGAAATAGTCAGCTGGAGAATTTGAAAGGCAAATATAAATTATGTGATTTATGTTGGTTGCTGCAAAAGCACAGATCACTTTTCTTATATTCTGAACTGCAATGTCAAAGAAAAAATATTCCCTAAGGTGACTAATAAAAGCAAAGGCTGAGTTTCAAAAAGAAGTAAAGACATGAGATGGGATTCCTAGAAGCGGACTTATGGAAGACACTTGTAAGTCCAAACATCAATATTCCAGTATGCTCACATTGGGCCAGAGCAGAAAAACATTTAGATTGAAGGACTTGGTGATAAGAAAACATGTGAAAATGCCGCCATCAGATCAACACTTAATTAATTTCAGTAAATATGAAGCTATTTTTATATGTCAAAATATGAATATACTGTAATTAGTTTTCTTCTTCAGGGAAAGACTAATTTCTTAGGAGAAATTATGCTCATCTTTACATATATTACTGCAAAATTAATAATTAAAACCTACATCAGAGATTAAGCTAGCACATGTAAAACAGATTCTTAAAAATATTAACAATTATTTAATGTAAAATTTTCTTTTTGGTTGTGAATGTAAACAGATAAGCTAAACTTGTTTTGGTTAAGTCAGTTTACCAAACAGGATTTGTAAAGATCAGCTCAGAAGCTGCAAATATTGCAACTGTATATTTGCACAGTACATACCAGAGTGGGCCCTAATATCACCTGCAGCCTCTAAATACTACTGTACTATTGCTCTTAATAGTAACAACAACAACATTCATCTTGTTGGATATAGCAGTCCCTATTTTTGTATTCACAGTAAAGCTTTAAAAAATTTCAAGGCACTTTCAGGGGTACTTTTTCTTAAAAAAAATTCCAAGTGTTTAACCATAATCACTATTGGGAAAATACATTAGTAATGTACAATTTAAAGCACTTCTGAAAAGCTACACTCCTAGTACCAGGTAAATGATATATGTTTTAGAAACACTCATGAATACCTATTCACCTATTAGTCTGGCATGGCCTCAAAACAGTATTGGCTAAACAATAGTGCTTCTATCATGATTTTGTATATGGTCAATCAAATAAACAATATGCTTTTTTTTTTTAAAGTGCTTGAATGTGTGCTTACACAGCAGTTTATTCAGATCCATTATGGACATCCAAGTAAATAAATGTTCTAAAGTCCATAACTATATATTCACTAAATAGAGAGCTGCTAGTTTCTATAGAATAAATAACAAGCACTATAACAATACCACAATCACAGTGGTTTATCCAACAATGTACTTCTCCACAAAAAAAAAAAAAGATTTCACAACTTCTCACTGGCATTTTTCCCCCCACCATTTCTTTCTTTTGTTTTTAAAGAAATGTGTTAAAGAGGAGAGCATTACCTTTCAAGAAGCTGTTACTTGTGAGAAAACACAACCATTATGAGAAATAATCACATGTAATGATTTTTTTTTTTTTTCCTTGGGAGTCCCTGTAAAACTATAGGCCCCATTTCAATCTCACCACATTACCTTGGTTGCCAGCAGACTTAGATGAGTTCTGCAGTTCGGAGCCACAGTTTTACACTGATGGCATTTATTACTCTGAGTAATTGCTCAGCAAACATTCAGGAAGGGTTTTGTTCCTAAGTACAAATACCAAAGGAGAGCAAGCTCTTCAATAATCTGATGCATACTTATATGTGGGTGAGAGCTTGCCTTTTCCAGCCATCCTGAAAGCCCTTTACCCTTTATTCTTCTTTCATTCATGTTTTAGTAGTGCCAACAGGAAGAATGATACCCTAGAGATGAAACAAGTAACTACTACTCATAACAGAATTGTAATAGATAAAAAATTAACACTAGGACCTTATATATGTTTTGTAAGAAGCTGGGAGTCCTTAAAGGAGCATGAAAAAACTATTTTGGCCACTGGGAGATCTGTGTCACAGTGTTAAAAAAATCACAATTAATTTTTGCCAGTGAAGAAAAGATATGGATAGAGGGGGAAAAAAAGAGGGAGAGAGCCTAATCAAGAAGGTTTCTCCTGCAGAAGCCCAAGAATTAGCAGTTTAGATCTTCTTGGGTGCACCAAGATAACCTCATAGATATTTAAAACAGGTTTTAAATAGCCGAAATAGACAAAATAAGGCTTTTGCCTTTAAGATGAGATTACTACCTGGACCACTAAAATGATGGTTTTCCAGCCTCCAAGGCATACTAAGTTTGAAAGAACACAAAAATGTCTTAAACTCTCAGAGGTGGCAGGGGCTTCTATATTCCAAGCAGCCTATAAATTTGCAGTAGTCTAATATATGTACATGACATCCTTGCAAGTATTGAAATTAAATTAAAAATAATGAACTACTTAAAGCCTATTCATGGATATTCATGCCAAAATCTATGTGGGCTTGGGAGAAAGGAAAATTTTCTAAATTAATAACTCAGGAACAGTTTGCTTAATATATGTCCTATTTCAATATTTTCAAATGCAATTTTTTTTTTTTTATGGGTTCTACTCTTTTTTAGCCTTCAGCCAGCCATTGAAATCCCTTTCTAAAGGTCCAACAAATAAGCTAAATAAATGCAGAAACAACACCCTTGTTTTCAGGAAGGCTATGTACTCAGCAGTGTATGAAAGCCTGAGTTTAAGGACTTCAGCCTCACTTCAGGGATGCTAAGGTAGGAAGTAATACAGAACAACTGGCTTTACAATACATCAGCATTCAACTTCATCAATTGCATAGTGTTTATTCTTGATGTATTTCTGGGAAATACAACACAAAAACTGCTTTGTTTACACTAGATTTGTTACAATAATCCACATTTTATTAATATGGGAGATGAATATCTGAGAGTGGTAAAAACAAAAGGACTATATTCTAGGAAGTTTTCAGAACAAAAATAATGCATTAAGTCAGTTCATAAATTTGTCTTCAATATAGCAAGAAATTTCTTTATGTTTATCTTTTTAATTACTGGGTTAATTTTCCCATTTAATTTACCTGATTTCTTTTGGAGGATCTATCTTAACAACATATATAAATATCTGACAGGAAGTGACAAAGAAGGTAGAGCCAGGCTCTTTTCAGTGGTGCCCTGTGATAGGACAAGAGGCAATGAGCACAAACTGAAACACAGGATGATCCCTATGGAAGAAGATCAGGGAATGCTTTTTGACTATGAAGATGACAGAGCATTTGCACAGGTTGTCCAGGGAAGTTGTAGAGTCTTCCTCCTTGGACATATTCAAAAGCTTTTGGGACACTGTCCTGGGCAACCAGCTTTGGGTGGCCCTTCTTGACCAGGGAAGCTGGACAAGGTGGCCTCCAAAGGTGCCTTCCAACCTCCACCATTCTTTGAATCTGTAAAAGCTACTTATTCCAATCGATTAATTTTAAGTTGTTTAGTCCTGTCTCAAAGTCAAGCAATTTCCATAGAAACCGGGTGTCCTATAATTTTTGATAAATAATATTTCCACTCACACAAAAATAAAATAGAGTTGCTCAGGGTTTTGGGATTGGTTTTCTGTTTTTGTTTTGTTTGGGTTTTTTTGTTTTGTTTTGGTTTGGGGTTTTTTTTTTAGATTGGCTGGTTGGGGCTTTTTGTATCTTAATAAATTTAATAACACTGAATTCCCCAGCCCACTACCTGGGAAAAAAACAAAACAAAACAAAACAAACAAACAAAACCAAACAAACAAACTACTAAACTAAGGTTACTTTTCTGGTGTTTTTTCAAATCCTGAAACCTGCATTTGGATTTTGGTGACTATATCAAACGATGAATGACTGAGATCTACTAGACAAACCCAAAGCAAATTTTTCATCCTAGATTAAGTTAAATAGGAACATTAGTAGTATTTCATTCAGATTAGTCTAAAATTCTGTAACACAAAAATGAAGCAAGAATAGTTAATTTTAAATATACTTATTCCTATACCAATAAAACCAAATTACACTTTTATTCCAAACAAGATAGCATGTACTTGTCTTTTGCAGAATTTAAATTGGTGTTTAATTTTAAACAATTCTTCATGTGTTTGGTTTTACTGGTGTTTTCATAAGACTTTTGGTTCAATTAAACCACTAAGTTGTGGGGTTTGGGTGGGTTTTTTTAAGTGATTGCATTATCTAATACATGAGAAGTAACATTATAGTTATGTTTTGATCTGCTATAAAATGGAGGTCTAATCACTACGCCCTGCACTCTGTGCTGTATAAGTGGAGATACTTACTACTCCATTAACCTTGTCCAGTGAGCTGGCAGTGACACATTTGTTTTACTTTACTTTAAGGATTGCATAATTAGAAAGTCAATTAGAGATGAAAAATGAACATGTAAATTTTTTTTGCAAGCTCAACCTAACACAGATTACCATACACCATGAGGAAAATTATTTACAGACAAGGTTCTGATTTCACTATGTAGAGAAACAGATGAGATGAGAGTCAATTTATAGCAATGATTTCATAATTTGTCTTGCTGAAACTGGCTATGACTTTTCTCAGCATGAGTTTATAATGAAAAAAATGTCCACTTACTTTGTAGTAATGATGTAGTGAAAGGAGGCTCCTCAAATGTTTTTTCTCTTTTCCACTACAAAACACAAGCAAAATTTTCTTCAAAGAATAAGCCACAGAGTTCCACAAAAAAAATTAAACCTGACAGCTTGCTTCTTGATAATACCATCTCTATGTCTACCAGAAGAGAACAGGCCCTTCTACCCTTCCACAGCTGTTTCTCATCTCTCCTTATAGAAAGACACTGTAATAAAATGTTAATCAGATACAAATTAAGCACCCTTTTGAGTCATCTGTGCTACATACAGGCAATAATGAACAAGTTACTGAAAATGAACTAGTTAGGTTTGAAGAAAATACATTGCTCTTAAGAAATACCAGGAACTTTCTTCACTTGTATTTTTTTGAAACTGCTGATAAGTATAATTAATACTTTCACTTTTTATATTAACATTTTTGCTTGCTTATACAACGAGCCAAAAAACAGGCTATTCTTTGTAGCAATATTAGATTTTGTACTTTTTCAGCCATGTTTAGTAAAAAGGCTATCCAAAGGAAATTTACTTTAGGATTTAAAGTAATGTTTGAAGATTTTTTTTTTTAATGTTAGAGTTTTAAAACACTGCTGTTGTCAGCTGAACTTAAGTCTGCCTTGACCCCCCAACCCTGTTTAGAATTGTCAACCCATAAGTTACTTGTCTTTTAAGAACTACTGTAAGAAGCTATAGTCAAGATATTTAATACTCGTTTAAAATGTTTAGATATATCTTGAGAGTTTATTCACTAGTTTTTCCACTAGCTATTTTTTCACCTATTTTCTTGTCATATGGCAGCTTATCATGGGTCCAGGGGCTATATTCTAAGGCTACTGGGAATACTTCCATTAACATGCAGTTATGCTCAAGATGTTATTAACTATTTATTTTTTTAATCTATTTATTAAGGTTTTTTTCTCCTCTTAAAGTGTTTATTCAAGCAAAACTTCAAGCAAAGCCATCTGCAGTATCTACCGGTTTAAAAAATACATAAAGTAAAATACATAAAAGACATAAGAGAAACTACTATGTGAATATAATGTTTCTTTAAGGCATATTATCTATTACTGAAGATAGCACACTATTATCAGTAGTAAACTATGCTATTGCAGCTTTAATAGGTGGCTACAAAGCGACAGCAGAGGAACAAATAGAGAGACCTGAAAGTTCAAAAGATCAATAGATAAGCAGCATGTTATATGATAGTTGAAATGAGATCCTCTGAGAAATGAATCTTGTGCCATAATAACCAAGTAACTCTACGTGACTTCAGATCAACTTTAATATAGGATTAAGCTAAAGATACACAGTCTGCAAAACACCAGTAAACAGCAAATAAAGGTACAATGCTCAGATTTGCCTGTTGATTTGAGAGCCATCTTTCAGAAAAACTCGCCTTCCTCTACAGAATTCTTTCCACTCTTAGAGGATGACAAAATAAATATAGTAAGAAGTATTCCTTGTTGTGGCATAGAACATTGCCTACTCTATATATGTATCTTTCTTCCCTCAGTTTTTAGTGAATAGCTAAAAATAAATAATTAAAAAAAATAGTCTGAATTTATGCTTTTCAGTTGACATTTACCACACTTGTTTTTTATGCATTCCTTTAGTATTTTCAGCATTTCACTTCTTGTGAAGTGTCTAAGCTTCTCTGGTCAAATTTTCAGGTGTCCAAAAAGTGAAGCGAGAGATCACTGGACATGTATCACTTTATTCTGTTTTAAAAGACAAGTTGGGTCTGATGGATCTCTCCTGTAGGTTCACTGCACATGTGGCTGGTCCAATTTTGTGCCATAAATCCAGTGTTTCGGTGCACATCAGGCTCACAAACATATTCTCTCTGACTTCCTATAAAAAAGAAAAACTGCTTTTGAAAGGTCAAGCGATGGCTGGTATATCAGAAACTGAGATCATAATTTGTAGTACAAAAGCATATAGATAAGGATGCAAAACTAAAAGCTAGAAAATAATCTTTAGAAGTTTTACCTCAGAATATCAAGCTATTAAAGATAAGGCAAAGTTAACTGAAACAGGTTTTTCGTTTTACTAATTTGAAAATGTGCTCACAGATTATGCAGCTAACTTCCCATCCAGCAACAGGACAGTTTAGAAGTAAAAGTAAGACTTTTCTGTTAAAAAAAAAAAAAAATACCATTAAAATGTCGAGCAATGCAATTTAACTTATTTTTCCATCTCAGTATATGAAGGGCCTTTAAGCATTCAAATATAAGACAGAATTTTGTGCCTATCTAGATTTACATTTATTCTTCCTTTGAAACCCTTCCCAAAATATTATTGTTTCAACACCTTATTGTTTATTTTCTTTTCATTGCTTTACTTAACTGTATAGACAGATAGATATTCCTCATTGCTCACTTTCTCTGCCTTCCCTAAGTGAAGAAGGGCTATTTGAAAGAAAGACAAAAAGAGAAAGCTGTTAACAGTAGCAAACTTTGCCCTGTTCTTGTCCTTTACATAGATTAGTGCAACATATGGCTTCAGATAAGAGCAAAACATTTGAGAAGGGTCTTACTGGGGAGGGCACACTAAAACACTACCTCTAGGTATACCAGTGTTGACACACCTGAATGCACCACTGAATTTGTGCTTTGGTCCTTAAACATGAGAGCCTTTCATCTTTTCATATTCTTTAGGCTGTGTTTGTGAAGACTACTACAGCAACAGATTTTGGGAGGGCAGATACACAAAAGGGAAGCCCACTTAATCTAAAATGTGCTAGTTGAAGTTAGGAAAAATTGTCAAAGATTCACTTGGAAGGAAAGAACAGATCATAGCTGCACTCACTGGCTAAGCTGTACATTATCCCAGAAAATACAAGGTGGGAATTTGTTAGAGGTATAAGAGGTAATCCATAACACACTGAGTAAGGCAAGTAGGCAAACAACCAATACTAAGATATATATGCCTTCCTCCTCTTTCCCAGGTGTTTGATAGCTACCCCTCTGCTGAGATGGCTGCCAGTCACCCAGTCAGCAAAGGGGAGCTCATACTGCTCACTCAGCAACTCCAAATCACAGCATGGCATCTTAATGCAAGCCCAGTCTCGAAAGGTGTTTAACTTAAGGTGCTAGATGGTAAACCGGAGGAGTTGGGCATAGCAACGTATTCTCTTTTGTCTTCTGTTACAAAGGTGACAACCTTGGAGAGAGGGATGAGATAGCAACAGCAAAAAGCTACAGGAGGACTCAGCAAATATCATCTGCTACACATCTTAGATCTACTTCAGGATATATATTCAAAGCGGTTCACAAACTTTAAACTTTTAGAAGAACATGTTTTTAATTGATGGAAATATGACTGCTATGCAAGAGTGCAGCTACATACAATGTTGACAAATAGAGTGCTAGAATTCTTAAACCTTCAGACTTCACTATTGTTTTCACTCAGCTGCTGCATTTGGTCTGATTTGTCCACAAAACCTTGCTAAAATGGCTTCTGTTGATTTTTTTTTCTAGATCAGATGCACTTTCCTTCCATATGCAGACTCCACTATCAAAACTACATAAGGTCCCCTAATTTACCATGAAGGACCATGCAGATATCACCTTTCATCTGGGAATTTACACATAAGTACATGTTTCCTGTATTGTCCCTCAAAAATGTTCTCATAATGTTTGAATGAGATGGACAGAACCACAAACAAAACCTTAGTGTTTACCTAAACAACTTCACACTCTCCTACAAAGTACTGCTAGATATAGAGGAAATTTATTATTAGAACAGCTGTAAACAAAACCAAATACCATTAATTAATATTTCCCTCTCTTTCCTTCTTTCCTGACAAATTCAATTCTAGAACATAAAGAAGTTAAATGAAATCTCATTTATCTTTTCTCTGATGCTGAAATGATTGGACACTGGTAAAACCTGAGCATCTCAAAAGATGAAACCATTCTAATTTACATGTTGATTGGTCTGATAGGGCTACAATGACAGTGTATGTAAATATTAACATGCAAATTCCTGCCATTTCTATTAATTCAATGTGTAACAATGTATATTTAGCTGAGACTCAGATTTCGTGTTTATAACTTGATAAATTAGTTTAGAGCTGCTGAGGAGATAGAATCAAACTGCTGTGTTTACGGTATGTTGCCTCTTCAACTATGACTGTATAAAAACAGCATTTACTAAAGGAAATGGAAATTCACTTTGGTCATGAATACTCTGCTCAAGTAAAAGTTCTGGAATTTAAGAAGCACTTAGTTGCTGCATTAGGCCATTTAGGACGTTTCAGCGTCTCAATTGACTGTAATACCAATCTGTTCAAGTGCCCTGTTAATGACCTTCCATCTCACAGCAAGCTCAGGAATCCAGTGTTTATACTTTTTTTTTTTACCTATACCATGCACAGACTGAAGGACAGATCCTTCTTTCTAATGTCACAGAAGGGTGTAAACGTTAACATTATTTCAAAAAAACCAAACAAACAAACAAACCCTAACCTTTATGCCTCTTAATAAAAATTATCATTGCAAAAGTTAGGAAAAGAGAACCACTTAAAATTACAGGGTGTTAAACATTTAGAAATGTAGAATTTTAAGTGTTCTCTCTAAACAAACAAAAAAAAGTATATACTAACTCTCATGTTGCAGCATGAAGAGTTCCTGGTTTTGTGTTATTGTCCTAAATGAAAGCCTACAACATAGTAATATGAATCTAGACTGAGAAACACCACTGCCATTTCCCAAAACACTCTCCAGAATTTGAAATAGTGAGCAATGGATCATCAGTTGATGCCACTGAGGTAGCTTCACCACACTCAAAAATTTTAGCCATTTTCACAAACTTAACATATCTGCTTTGCTAACATGAATTTTTAATCTTCTAACCTGTCAGGTCTTCTATTTCATTAGCTGGACAAAGAGCATGAGAAAACTTCCTTGAATGATGTCATTAGCACTTGTCTATATTGTTTACATTTTACTATGGCAGCGTCTAGTAAAAATTTCTGTTACAGTATTCTGGAAAATGCTAAAGCTAAATTCCATTTTTTTTAATCTTTCTTCACAAGCCTCAAAAGAAAACTACTTAGAAGTTTTGTACTCACTGTTTGCACTGAACAACAACATGATCCCATGAGATTTCGTATCTATATGCATTTTCTAAATTATCATAAAAAAACAGACTGTAAAGAAAAAATCTCGTGATACTCTCAGAAAGTTCTAAAACCTGAACACTAATTATGGAGAGTAATATAGAATTTAGAAAGTAATTACTCCACCTCTCCCCCTAATAGAAGTTTGACAATGTAAGACACTTGGCTTGCTTTTAGGATTTTTGGGTTTGCACATCTGGGAGAGAAATCAATGCTTTTGGAAAACAGAAATTCTTTTAGGAAATTCATTCTTAAAACCCTCAGTGGACTATGGGAACAGTACCTGTTCTAAGATAACAGCTATCACACAGTACTTGGCATGCAGTTATGGACAGATTAGGGCCTTACAGTGTTGCAGTATGACAATCAGACCTACACAAACATAAAGTTAAAGCCTTAAATTGTGACTGTTAAATGGACTTGGTTCGATTTAATTTTTATCTCATTCATAGAATAGATGACCTCAGCCAATATGTCTAATTAAATATCTCAACCCTTAATAACGCTAGATAGCAAATACCACCGCTAAAGTTAGTGGGAATTATATTGCTACAGTCAGTCTGTACACTTCCGGTACTGCGGTCTGACTGCAATGTGAATTATTGTGTCCCTGTATTAATTCTATCAGGAAGAATATATAGAAAGACTTTGTTAATAAGCTAACATTTAAACCACTCTAGTTAAATCAGTTTTCATTTTTTAAAATGCATTTTCAGCAACATACTCTCTATTAATACTTCTTTAATGTTTAATGCAAATTTCTTTAAATGTGCTGTGGAGAAAAGTATTTATCAAATATTAATACTTCTTATTTCCCAGTGAGTTCACAGACACCTTAATCCTCATTTCTAGACCATTAGTAGACTCTTTAGGAATATGATTCTACAGATTTTCTTTTCCATCATTGTGGAAATATGTTTCCAAAGTATAGCAAATTGTTAAATTGAGTACCTCCGATGACAACTGAAAAGAAAGCCACACAGCAAAGTGAGAAAATAAACCATCTGCAATTAAGATATGTAAGTATTGGTTTTACAAAGGGAAATTTCATTTCAATCAAAACAAAATACCTGATGAGATTCAGTTAATCTTAGTTTGAGTATTATGGACACACCTACAAATATGATGTTCTATTTCAGGTAGAGCATACAATGAGTTCAATAGACTTATAATCCAACTGTAACAGAAGCATTTAGTAAACTTCCTCAAAAGCAGAAAACTCTGTAGAAAGAAATTTTCAGGTAACTAAATAAAACTGTGCATATTTCTGAGAATACCACACAGAATAAGCCATTTTCTGGGCACAGCAGAAGCCAGCTTTAAAAAAAACTAGAAAATTAGCTATGCACTCTCGAGCACCATCTACTGATATTAAGTATTTTCCTGTTTACAGAAATGGCACTCAAAGGTGTATCCAACTGTATCTTCTAAAGAGCTCTGAAGCAACAGACAGAACTGACAGATTTGCTTGTACAATTTCTTGGCACAGAAAGCTTACACCTGTAACACATAATCAAGCCTACTGTGCTGCAACAACAACAAAGGCTTATGCAAACCGTTGCACTGTTAGGTTCATCAGCTAAAAAACTCCTCTAGAACAAACCATGATGCAAAGGGATTTATTTTAGTGATAATCCAGCCACCTACATTTTTATGTGTTGAGAAAGACCAGCTTGGAGGAGGAAGACATTATAATTGACCCTTTTTAATTTTTTAAACCAGAAACTCAAGGAAAAATTAGAATTTTCACTTAAAATACAACTAAAGCTGCAGTAGTAATATAAACAGGTTTTTTTCTATTGAAGTATTGAAATAGTAAAAATGACATAAACAAAGTGGTACTTAGTCCAATGTTATTTTTTTATATATTTAGTGTTGCATTCTTACTAAGTGTTCTATAAGAGCAGAAAATTCATTTAACACACATTTCTACTACTTTAAATGGAATAGAATTTATCAGGTTTTTGAACATCAGGTCTGTTTAACTTCTTCTGGTATCTTAGAGGCCTACTTTGAAAAATTTCTTAACCAAGAGGCTGAAGTCTAAAAAATATTTACTTGAAACATTAGAAAGTTCTGATGTGATGCTCTCCTCAGATTTGTCTTGACAAATATATTTTTTCCTTATCAGTAAATAATAAGAAAGACTGATTCCATTTACAAGAAACTAAAATGTTTGTGATTAGTTTTTCTGTAAAAGAGGAGAAGAATGCTTTCTCAGCTCCTTAACTCTCCTGGGACTGTCCAAAAATTCTCATTATCTCAATTTAGTATGCAAGTCTTAATATTTCCAAACTTCTCTTGAAAAGCAGAGATTTCTTATTCAGAATACATCTTCAGATGTCCAGGTCTGAAGCACTAAGCCTCATACAGGTATGCAACACCCTGATGTTTGCAGACTGAGTTCCATGGCAGAGAGCACAAAGCACAAAATCTTTAAACCTCAGGTGATCCAAAGGGCACTGTTTCCCCAAACCCTGAAAACTGTGATTTAGGCATCTTCTGGTGCCTTTATTAGTTCATTTATGTTGGTGGTTTTTAGTTCTTTTTGCTCACTGAGAGAGGCCCACAGTGTACTCACCCTGTTCTCCCCGCATTGCTGAAAAGCAGCAGGGTTGTGTAGCTAAGGGGAATAGGGACAGATGAGTAGGACAAAGGTGTGAGATGGCCATTGGCTTGGGAAACAACCACACTATGCTGCCTTTATTTGTAAACTGAAGAAATGAGTTGTGGTTTGCAAGTTTTAGGGAGGCATATGATGTGGCACAAGTCTTAATCAGGAACAGCTGAGAGAACTAGGGTTGTTTATCCTGGAGAAAAGGAGGCTGAGGGGAGACCTTAACGCTCTCTACAACTACCTGAAAGGAGATCATAGCAAGGTGGGTGTTCGTCTCTTTTCCCAATAATCAAGTGATATGATGAGAAGAAATGACCTCAAGTTGCACCAGGGGAGGTTTAGATTGGATATTAGGAAAAACTTCTTAACTGAAAGGGTTGTCAGGCATTGGAACAGGCTGCCCAGGGAAGTAGTTGAGTCACCGTCCCTGGAGGTGTTTAAAATACACATGAGGTTCTTAAGGACATGGTTTAGTGGTGGACTTGGCAGTAGTAGGTTAAAGGTTAGAC
Organism: Nesoenas mayeri; assembly: GCF_963082525.1. Classification (NCBI taxonomy): domain Eukaryota; kingdom Metazoa; phylum Chordata; class Aves; order Columbiformes; family Columbidae; genus Nesoenas; species Nesoenas mayeri. The sequence goes on from NC_137548.1 coordinate 30,625,676, forward strand.
TTGATGATCTTAAAGGTCTTCTCCAACCAAAACAATTCTATGATTCTATTTATGGCCTGAGGGAAATAAAGTTCTTCTAAGAATTTTCATTGGGGTCTCTTACAAGACTATAAGTTAATGTGCCTGACAAGACTGCATGAAGTATGCCATGCATTAATATTTCTCAGTGTATCTTACATTTACTCCCCACACAATCACTCCATTATTCAACTTGTTTCACCATGATATTAATTTAGAATTTCATGCAATGCTTGTTTTTCCATAACATTTACAAATTGTCATCCACTGATAAAAGAAACTTCATATAGACCAACTCATCATGCAAGTAACTAAATTTCTGATTTGTTTCTCCTTGTAGACTGTTTAGAGGATAAGTAATCTTAAATCCTATTAAATTCATCCAGCAAGCTCATATTTGCTGAACAGAAAATTACTAACACTTACTGGAAGTGGTCATTTGACTGAATTGACATCCATACCAGCTTTTTATGCTCAGTTTAAGTGACCACTTCAATGTCAAACAATTTTAGTACTGTCATTCAAGTATAAAGGGTGGCATTCTTCTCTATTCTCTGTGTACAAAACAATTAAGTTTACACATATAATTGGCTACTTGAAGTAAATTTTTACATAGACAAGTCTTTTCTCCTTCAAACAAGCAAATAAAAACTGGCTTAAGAATGCAAATTTACAGAATTCTAGTAGAAAATTTAATTACAAGTGAACTTCAGCATGATTTTTGCAAGCAATTTACAAGTTGCTGCAATTTCTAGGACAAAAGAAAATGTTCTAAGAGTGGAAGTATGTGCAAGTGTCACAGCTTATAAACATTTATAATGCCTACATCAAATTACAATTGTGCCCTCTTAAAAATAAGTGTAAGTAATAAATACACTGGCAGGTACCTGGCTTTAGAACAACAAATGCATTCCACACAATAAATTAAAACTATAATACATAAAATATCTGCCTGAAATAAAATTATCTTACAAGATACTCTTAATTAGCCAAATATTTTTCCCATGTATGACACATCAGAATAGAAACAAAACCACAAAATAAAATCCATATATGAGCATAATGAACACATATGATCTAGCTTTTTACATATAATGATGCCAGGAAATACTCTTTTGGGTCTTTTTTCCAAAAATGTGAGGTTTGGAAAAAAAAATTATTGAAGTAAATGTTTTCCACAAATGTCCATATCAACTATTCAGCTACAGATATTGAACAACATTTGCTTTCCACAGCCACTTCCCTCCCCAAAAACTCGAAATGTCTTTTGAAAAATTTGGTTTTTTGTATATGATTTTTTTAAATGACCAGTTTCTAAGAACAACTCCAGGCCAACTATTCTGTAAATGATAAGCCGAAGTGTAGAAGTTTATTCTGTTTCAAAACAGAAATATTTTTTAAATTTTCAATTTTTCTTACTGAAGAAAGTATTTATTTGTAGTTGCTTTTAAAAAATGCGTTAAAATAATACCACTTTTAGTATGACCTCTTATTCAAAAAGACTGTCCAAAGATACTCCCTAGCAATTTGCAATTAAATGACTAGGAGGCTCTCTGCTGTGATTGCTGTATGAGCTTTCAGATTTCAGCGTCTCTCCCCAGGGGAACAGCTGAGACTCCATGGACTTCAGCCTCTGTAGGGCATCCGTTACATCCACTGAAATTCAGCTGGATGGGCTGTACATGGAATTTTTTTTCTTTAGTCCTGTGTAACACTGCAGTTATGCTGAAACTGGAGTATCAGTTACACCATGGCAGCATACAGTTTCACTGCAGTGAGACAAAGCTCCAAGTAACTCATTGAAGGCTTCAACCAGAATAAAAGTCAATAAATACATTGCGGTGGTCTAAATCACTGTTTTGTCCCAAGTATTTAAACTAAGAAAATTAGGACTTGGACTGAAAATCAACAGACATGGAAAGGGGCCTTTTTCTGTATTGTCATATAAATTGATAAGAAACAAGTTGTAGGAAGCTTTAGGTCATGAATCAATCTGAAACACGTAATCTAGCCCCCAGGTCCAACTTCCATGTGTGATTTGGAAAAAGGGTACAGCTTAATCAGAAAAGACAAAAGAGATTCCTCATATTCATATCCCTCCACCCAAATCTTTTCCTCTTCACAACCAAGTTCTCTCTCTTTGAAAGTGCGAGACATGCAATTAAATATTCCACTCTGTTCAGAGCAGCAAGTTTGAAACAAAACAGGCCTCATCGGACAGGCTACCCAAGCTATCAGACCACAGAGGTGTCCTGAATGCCTGTCAATCTTTTCTTGGGAAATCATGTAGGCAGATATTTGCTGGCCCTGAAATAAGAATCCAAGTCTCCATCACTTTCAAGAGCTACAGTTAGTACCCACTAAAAGGAATTTTATCAGGCATTAATAACTTCAGAAGTTATATTATTACTTGACTATGGAGGAAGTAGTAGAATCCTGTAATAGAATCAAGTCTTTCATTCTGGCAATACTGCAAGTGCACTGAAACATATATTCTGGAAGTTTTAATAACACAGTTAACTCTTTTCCAAAACACTTATATTTTTTTTTTCTTTGTGAAAGGAAATTCCAATCACATCGCCAATTGAATAAAATGTACTTAAATTTGAATTTTTAATCATAACTTGAAAATCAATTATTTTCAAAGTTTGAATATGAACTCAGAAAAAAATATTTAGATCTACCAAGATGCATTCATTTTTCATCCAGCATTTTTATTTGCCACATTCTTATGGCCCCATTTTTCGCTTTCCTCTCCACAATACCTTTATTCCTTTCCAAATTCCAACATGTCAGTTATTTTACCTAGGATTTCCCTGGTGATTCACAGATAATATATGCAAACACTTTAATACCATGAAAATAGCAATGCCACTTTTTTTTTACTTTTTTTTTTTTTTATAAATCAGCTTTATTTTTTTGTGACAAGTATACTGCTCTCATAAGGGTAGTGTAAAAGACAAACTAAATGGTGCTGAACTAAATGACCAAACATCATACCTACCCAAGAAACATTAATATATTTTAGGTCTGAATAAAAGAGAGTGCTGACAGTCATCAGATGCATGTGCTATGTGCATACTTTAAGCCATTTGATATGTTTTAATTGTCAATCCTTTGCTGAAATATGGGAAAGCACTATGCTCTCCAGCAACTTATTTCATGGTCTGCATGTCACAGAAGCTTGGGGAAGATTAGAAGTTTCTACATCTCTTGTTTATGGAATCTGTCTAGTTCTATTGTGAGTTGCATCGATAAGGGTTCCATCCACTGTCTCCTCTCCTCACTGATGAAAAGTACACATCATCTTTGCAGGTTTCAGAAACTGCAATCTGTATCATAAAATAAGTACATCCTTTACTGTCATTGAAGCAAAAGCACTTCTCATGCTTCTGTTACAGAAACTGATAATATTTCCAGAAGCATAAACCCAGTAGAAAGTAGCAGGACTGAAGCTCCAAGTCATTTATGTACTTTTGAAAGTTGCAAATGTGTCTTTTTCAGGATAGATTTGAAATCTTTTCACTAGTTACTCACAGTTTCAAACTCCATTTTGATAGATGCAGTGCAACTTCTTTCATAATTATTGTCCTGTGCTGATATCCAAACCTTTCCAACATCTCATCAATTAAGCTTCAAGAAAAAAGATGATAAATCATACATGGGTCAAGAAGTATGCAAAAAAATATCTTCCAAACCACGTCTAATTCTGTAGAGGCTAAAACCGATTTCCTGGTTTCCAAACATATAATTACTTGTGTTATATTGATAGTTAGCCAAGGCACAGATCTTTGTTTTTTAAAATTTGTGGTTTAACATCATGCTCTGTCTCAGCAAATCTGAAAAACACTTGCCATATATTGCTGTGTGTGCCACAAATATATCAATTTTTCACCATGCTACCTGAAAAGCACTTATGGCTCAGAACCACTACATCAACCTAAACTTAAAACAAACTGCTTTGTAAAAGATCCACCTGAATTCAAATCAACTCACTCCAAAAATAATCAATGGGTAAGGCTGTATAAATGCACTGGATACAGAGATATTAAATGTGTTAATACTTCGAATCTGTACAGGTGGTCCATGTCAGATGAACCACTTAAGCTCTGCCTTTGTTTTCTGCATATCTGTCCTCATTATGAGTTTTACCTTAATCTAAGGTAAATTAACCTATCTCAAGAACATCCACCCCTACCACACCTTAAAAATTAATGAGAATATTGCCAGAAGAATCTGCTTACTTCAGTGCTTGATATCAAGTTTCTCTTCAGTAGTCAGCGTGGGAAGTCTGTCCTACAGCATAGTTACTAGGAGTTTTACCATTCCAGAATCCTAATACAATAATTAATCCAAAATTAGCATGCAGTAGTTCTATTTTCAAGGGTCAGCACACTCAGAGGTCTGAAAAGATCCTTGTCAGTTGCTTCAGGTCAATGGTTCAATCTCACTGATCCATTCCACAGTGAACTGCAAGCCTGCAAGAGCAGAAGTGGGCCCTGTGCTGTCTGAAGCTTCTTCACAAGGCTGCTGCTCACCAGGCTCAGCTGCTCTTTTGAAAAGCCAGTTCGCACAGACTAAGTCTGCAGAACTACTCTGTTGCATAGTAATTTATCTAGTGAAGTATTTGCATATTGTAATCTATAGCCTTACTACAAATTATCTGGAATTTTATCACTCATAACAAGTGTTTAAAAACAATTGGCAGAGATAATAAGAAATTCAAGACCACATTTACTCCATGTGCTAGATACACCTGATTTTTTTAAGTTTGTCCATTATTTCATGATCAGGATGAGTGGCTGAGTGTAGGTCTGCCTAGTCTAAGACACAAAATTTCCAGGCTTATGCAGCAGAAGATCAGAGGAGAAAGAAGTCCTCTGGTAAAAGAATTTAGGTGCTCTTAGAAGCAGAAGGTGTTTCTGGAAAAGACTAGTATATGAAGTTTTGTGAATTTATCCCTGGCTTTGTGAGACAAGGTATGAACCAGTTGTAACAAGATGGTTTTCCCCAGTTAAGAAAAAAAGGTAAACAAACAAAACAAAAACAAACAAAAAACCAAACAAACAAAACCACCACCACACTGCCTTTATTATAACCCCCAACCAGAACTTGAGTGAACACAGGCTCAGCACAGTTCATTGCCCCATTTGGATCTTGAGTGCAAGAGATTCAAAAAGCATGAGGCTTTTTCTCCATTTAAAGTCAAATAATTTAAACACAGATGCCTTGACCAACGTCTGGAATCAACTTTTAAGTTAGAAAGATAGCTCACAGCTACTGTGCTATATTTCCACATCCACCTCACCATAGATAAGACATATCATGGTTTCACTGATCACGCATATTTACAGCTTTCAAACTCTGAAACTTGTTAAGGCTTGGTCATTTGGTTTCTTGTAAGCCCATGTGAATGTGCATACACATACATACTTGTAGTAATTTCATCTTTACAAATCATGCTTCACTTAAGTGAGCTATTGCTACCACACAACTGCTAACTGGTATATGAAGCCAGTCTTTTCCATTACAGCAGCTGTCATTTCTGCCACATGACCACTAGCTTTCAGTCCCTCAAATGAGTTTTTCTCACTTGAAACTCCTCAGCCTGGCTGGAGAACCATCCCAAGTCTGCATCAGTTGTCAGCACCTACAAAGTAACAGCTCCTTTGAGCCTGCAGGGCCCACGTGCTTTGCTTTCATCTTTCTTTGGGGTTCAGCTGCTCCCAATAATTAGCCAACAGAACCACAGAGTGCGTCCTAACAAAGCAGTTAAGGCAATTCAAAGGCTAACTGACACACTAAGGGGAAGTCCAGCCACGCATTCCCACTACTTCTCTGCCACCATCTGACCCCACAGCAAGTAGGTTAGAAAGCCACTCCAACAAACAAAAGAATGCCATAATCTCCTCCAAACTAGCCAGTGGTAGGATTAAATCAGCATTAATGTCAGGAGAAGCACAAAGGCAGGCTGAGGAGGAAGGAAGTGGGAACATCCCTTTCAGCAGGGGTTGGCCTTTTGATTGGCCTTATCTGCATTGTCACAGTGTGGTTGAAGGAGTGTGCTTCAAGAGCAACTGAGCAGACTTAACAGCTTTCTGATGCCAAAAGAAGCAGTCCCATTCTCCTCTCCCTCACATTCCAGTCCCAGCACATATCTGACCCCTTGGTAAACCAACCCACTAATCCAGCAGAAAGCTATTTGCTTTTTTGGTTGGGTTAGTTTGCCAGTGTTTTAATGAACTGAATTGGCTCAGAGAGAGGTCAGGGAAGTACCAGCCAACAAAGAAGAAGCAGGAGAAATGCACAATCGGGAGAAGGGGAGGATTCAGTACTGCCATGTCAGCAACAGCCAGCAGGCATGTCAGTTCAGCCATCTCATCCACCTGCACTCCCAGCCACCAAGCTGGCAGTTGGCCAGTTGTGGCTTTCCAGGGGAAAACACACCAAGAAGGATGTGGTTCTATCTACCCAATTGGCAGCTCCTTCTTTTGGGACTAGCAGCATGCTACAGCACAGCTTAGCACCTACTAGTCATAGTAGGCTAAAATTTACTGTCCAGCACACCTTAACCGAAATATGGTCAGATAAGATTCACTGTTTATGATGAATTGTCATGGCTCAGCTACATCACCAAGCCTTCTGCTTCAAGATGTGTTTCCTCTCTGTGGCCTTCAGCTCCTTGCAGCAATAGATTCAGAAGCCCTCCCTCATTGAGGGCTACAGGAACCAGTACTGTCCCCATCCCTCTCCTCCCTTTAACACTTCCTGCTCTGCAACCCTGTCCCCCTCCCATCCTCCACCCATAGCTGCACCTGGCAGCGGGTTCCTGATGCCTCAGGAGAGGGACTGTGGTACTGCTCTGCCAAGACACGATCCTTATAAAAATGCACAGAAACTTGACACACATGTTGTCATGGTTTATTGGATGGCTTCACTTTTCCGGATTGCAAACCACTTAGTTCAGTGCAGAACCGGCAGATGAAGGGGACAGGAAACTAAGTATCCTTAGGTGGTCACCTGTATCAGGTTTGAAAATCTGATTATGCTTTTGTATCAAGTGGGGGTTTTTGTATGAACTATAAAATCTTTTCATTGTGGTACAGAGAAATGTTCAGTTTGACACTGCAAGTCCTCTCTTCCTCTTTCTACAGAAGAGAAAACATTAAATACTCTTCTTAGATTACATTTCCATCCTTAAAACAGCTGAAAAGTTATCATTAAAAGAATATTAAAGAAAACAGAACAAAATCAATAAAAATGCAGGTAAGCAAATGTCAAGGACATTATAGATCTTTTCTTAAATACACTTAACAGAAAGCCCTGAAATGAAAGAGAAATAATATTGTGAGAAACAGTCTGAAAATTTAAATATTTTAGTTCTGCAGTAGCTGTAGGAACATACTACGAAGTTAGGCAGCAATCATATACATAATTAAAGAAGTGATTATATGTATATTTATACCATCAATGCATAATCCTCAATTTGTTTAACATAAAACAGAACATCAAGGAAACGACAATTTAAATTCCACTTGTTTAATATGGAACATTAAGTACACAAAAAATTGTTTGTAATTTTAAAGTGTTTCACTTGAACAAAATTTCAAGGTGGAAAATATTTGGGATGCGGTAATGAGTGAAAAGAAAAGGAAAACATTAATATTATGCCTAATGAACAGAAACTTCATTTGTAATATTTAAGAAGTGGTATGCTCCCATTTCAAATAGTTAAAACCAAAGTAATGTCAATTAACAAGATATCTCTTCATTTTATACAAGCAAGGTAGATGTAAGTGTTCTTAAGTATTCACACAGAATTTTTCTCTGGCTCCAGCACATCAGGAAACATGCACAAGCATCTCCCTTACATCATAAACGTCTCTAATAGCAATCAACTCAGAAATGTTTGCTTATACTCAGATAAACAGTAGAATGTATTCTGTGTTTGTGATGAGAAATTGGGGACTTTTGTAGTACACATTCAAACTGATCAGTACATTGAATGTGATTACGAAGTTTTCACCTCCTTTGTGTCCTCCAACCCCAAACAGAGAAGTCTGGGAAAACGCTGGACCAGCCGCAGCAAGGAATGAAAACACTGTCTGTTTGCAGAGAGGGCTCTCTGTGAGGTGCTGCTGAGGAGCAGCTAGACATTTTTCACAGACCAAAGGAGTCATGGTCCAAGCTCTGTAATTCTGAGGAAAGGTGATCTCTGCTTCCTGCTAAGTACTACATTTCCTGGACCCAAACACAGTGACACCAAGTCATTCTTCCTCCAAGCTCAGCCAAGAGCTGTGGCAAAGATTATTCCTTCATATTTTTTTCTCACAGAGTGTAGAGCATACTCATCTATTTTGATAACAGTATTTACAGTGTTTTCTTTTAGTCTCTTTAGAAACGGTACCCAGCTGTCTTGAAGGCAGCCTTTTTTATATTTGATTGACAGCACTCTCAAGACCAAATATTGAGCTGTTCTAAGAAGGACTTAAAGAGCTATCATTGTAAATATAATGTTCTGTCTTACCAAGAGTTCCGTGGTTAATTGGATACCGGAAATAGATATTAGCCCATATTGTCAGTGTTGTATGGACTTGATAGGATAAGGAGTCATCTGTCATCAAAATTAAAGGTATTATAGAACTTTCTGCACCCTTAATTCTACTGCTCAAGGGATTCCAGCTTTCCACCGACCCTTCAGCAATCCTTCTGTGCACAGATATCTACTATAAGATTTTAGCACTCATCTGTTCCTGAGCAGAGATAAAATAATGTTGGGTACAAAATATGTGTACTTCCCGGGGAAGGAAAAAAAGACTATACTAAATATTTAGCTTTTCATTTCCTTACTTTTCAGAGCTTGTGCTAAAAAAATGACATATATAAAGTTGTAATATATAAGGGATTGTGATGAGTATGAAATTTGGAGTTATACAGTATGTATTAATGTTTGAAAGTACTGCAATTTAACATTTAACATTACATGTATATTCAATATTATCACATGAATTATTTTACTATGTTAATGTAACCATTACTTTTTGTGCTACAACTGCAGAAAAACACATTTAAAAGTACTTGTTAAAACTATCTAAATAGCATAACATTTCTTATTTATACGTGTTGAGGAGTTTTAGAACAGCTAATACTATATTATTGCTTTGTATCATAGGAAAAGAGTATCTCTGTTAATTGCTTACTTAGCCTGGTATGTTTCCTCTGATTCAAAAGTGTTACTCAAACTAGTCCCTCTGGTTATCATTAGAACTGTGAGAGCCTGAAAAATCAAAGATGTAGTGCAAGTCAGTGTCAGTGACAGCTGCAAAAAACAGTTAAGTCAATAGAATTAATAGAAGTATTTTTGTGCAAAGAAATGTTATTTTTATGTAAACATATAAGCAATGTTAACCAAGTTTTTAAGTAGAAAAATAGGAAATGCCATTTTGTGATAGGATTTATAATGTCAATCAGTCATTACCAAAAAAAAAAAAAAAGTTAAAAGTGTTTGTCCTACTTGTAAAATATTAAGTGCTTTAGGTATTTTTTTAAACGTATAAATAGTGAAATAACTGACACTTTGCTTATGCGTTACATGTTAAAAATATTTTCAATGACTTAACATGGAAATGTTGTCAGTGCCTTGTTATGACATTCATTTACTAAACTGTATTATTAATACACTCAATTTCCTTTGTGTTGTTGTGCATATAAGGTCATTATAGTTTATCCATAAGCCACATGTGACTCCTTGGCATTTCAAGGTATGGACAGAGAAGATGGTGAGACTTAACCTTCAGACTGTACATCACATCTCTTTTGAAGGGGGTGCTCACTGCATACCTTTGCTCCTGACATTTCCATTTTGTTACTGTAGCCTGCAAAAATCTATACATCCTCAGTTAAAATATTGTTGTAGCTGTTGTGATACAATCCACTTCTCAAATTTACAATCACTCAGCTATCTGTCCTTAGAAATCATTTATAATAATTAAGCATTGCATGATGTGATCTTGCCTAGCAAAAATTTATGGGATTGTAAAACCCATCTTCACAGAGAAAATGCCTGAGACAATCTTAGGAACAGGGAACACTATGGCATGAAATGTTACTAACCTATATGTATTTCTAATCAAGTAGGCTGCTACTAGTTGTGATAACTCCTGCAGTGAATATACTGTTCTATTTCAGTGCCAAGATCTTACATAGAATTTAAATATTTTGTCTGTCTTCTGCTGTCCCATTATTTTCACTGCATTTATTTTGAGGAGAAAATTTACAAATCTTACAAATTAATAAGTAAATAAATAATGATAATGCATTTTAAAATGTCATTTCATTTTTGTGAGTAGCTATAGTTTAATGGCATGAATTACACTTTTAGAATACTGATTTTTATATTAGCTGTCCTTGTGGTTTATATTTTAAGGAAAGGAAATCTGAGTAAAAAAAAACCTCTATGCTACTGTCTTCTATTAAGCCTTTGCTAAGAATTTTTATGTGCCAATTATGGAGTGTTCAGATTAGCAAAGTATGAATTACCAATGATTTTACAGCAGTTATTGAATATAAGTTTGAAGTTAAAAAAAAAATGTATTAAGGATTATATAAAATACTTAAATATATACTAAGAGAAAAGAAAAACAAGTTCTTATAAGTGCTACAATAGTCTTCTTGAAAAATGAACATGAACCAGCCTGCCCTTTTAATCATACTTATTTTAGAAATACCATTTTGGAAAGTCTCAGAATTGACAACTGGATAAGACTTAGAAGACAATTGATATTCTCAGATTTGATTTCTGTTAAATGACAGAATTCTCAAAATAATTTGGAAGGAATAAAATGTGTTCAAACTATTGTAAGGTAAAGAAGCAATATTAATTGACATATATTGCAACACTCAATGGAATATAGTGTGAAGAGTTACACGAAGTCTGTGTGAATTTGTTCATCAGTACTGTCACTTCAGTTTTAAGATGTGTTATCTGGAATGATTTACAGGTACAAGGGACTGAAAAAGAAGACATCACCATTTCACACCAAAGAATGTTCCAATTATACTCTTACCTGTATTAGCAATTTATAATTGTAACTATGTGAAGTATGGGCCAAAGTTCTGTGTTGCTAATTGATACAGAAATGAATATAGCAATATACTTTGCAATTTTTTAGTATATTGAAAGTGATAGGACATCAATATTTAACAACTGCATATCTGACTACTAATTTGAAGTATGTAAGTTGGAAATGGCTGCTCTGAGCACACACAGTATTTTTATTTATAGATTCTATACTGTAAAAGTTTTTAAGCAAAATGGTTATATACATCAAACTGGAAGTTTAAAACATTACAAAATGTCTAGGTGAATTGGCAGGAGCTGTACTTTCTTGAATATTCCATGGGACCTATGTTATATATAGCCATAATTTTTCTTTATCCTATGTAGGTTTAATTCAGTTTTTCTTTTGATTGCACATATAATTTAAATTCTATAGTAAAATTCAGATCAATGCATCTTATTTGAGGAAGTAGTAAAATATTAAACATATATTCCCCGAAGCATCAAAAGTCATTAATGAAAATATTTCCTATATCGAAGGAAGATTTCACTTCCATGCTTTCTACATTGAACAATGTATAAACCCTTTAATAAACCAATTCTTTTGAATCATCGAGGCACACTGCTGGGAACCATTGACACACCAGCTTCTGCCTAAAAGTCTTGTATGGTCTTACAGGAAGTGTAACACTCAAGCATGATGTTCTAGCAGAGATCTACTCCTGCACTTACAACATGTATTGATTTTGTGAATGTCTTACATACACATGATCATGCATTGAAACTATATGAAGTCATATACTCTGTAAATTACTCCATGAAACGTTTCCTCAAAAAAAATCTACCATCACTCTTCTACAGTTACTGTGCTTCCATATTACAGTAGCTGTGTGGATAGAAACAAGACTGTAGAATACATGTAGACATTCTTATCTCTTCCCATTGTAATTACAAGAAGGAATGATTCCTTTAGCAAAGTTCATGCTAGCAAACATAAGGTGCTAAGGAGTCCACATCTTGAACTCACAGTCCAGATCAGAAGATGCTTCCAAACAGAATAGCTTGGTCTAGGAAAATGAAGGCCTAATGTGTTCACAATAGATCATTCCTGAGGCACTTCATCTCGGGCTAAACTCACTCTCATTAAAGCATTGTACAAACCTAGGAAAGAATGTGGTTTTAGGGAAGATAATACTGACAACGGAATTGATATTTACACTGATAATTTGCCAACTTTTACTAATTATCTTATGTCAAGTTAAAGAATACATTATCATGTATGTAGCACAGGTAAACTTCAATCATTCACCTGTAAAAGTGAATCTGTAAGGTCTGTAAAGATCTGTTTGGAGGACTGGGCCTCTCCTTGGTATGGGCACCTGTAGAAAGGCATTCTGCTCATCTTAATCAGCTAAAGAAAAGTATACAGCATAAGGAAAATATTTTCCATTTATGAATAAGGAAAAAAAATCTATTTGAAAAATATGGAATAACACAGAGTTTTTTTGAGTTTTGTAAGCCTATGTTGTAATAACTTTTGCTGAAAGAAAAAAAAATAATATAAATCAAATTAGGAAAGAGCATGCCAATAGAACAAATACAAGGAACTTAGTATGCATACCTTAAATGTCTCCTCCCTTTTCTAAGGAGCCAAATGCAGTAAAATATGTATTGTAAACCGTTTTCTTTTGTCAAGAAAATATTTGTTCTCTTTATAAATTACATGTAAGGTGAAAATGGTCTTCTAACTGCCACCAAAGAACTACCACTCTTTTATTGTGCAGATCAAATAAAATTTGTAAGAACCAAACTCTTTTCAGGCTCCTCCTTACCTTATTGATATCACAGGAATTTTAGCACCTGAACATTTTGTGTGACTGGTGTACACGGAGCCTTAATTTCATTTCCTTCTGTGTGGTCTCCCAGCATGTTTCCTACTTGTTGCCCTTTACACTATGGGGCTTTTCATTACCTTCCTTAATTCATTGTTTGAGGTACATACTGTGATATTTAAGTCTAGTAATGTACTTTTCAGGCAGCATACTGTGCATGACAGCATTCCATTTATTTTTATCTGCTCATTTGGTCACTATGTTCAAAGTTACCTTCCTACCTCTTTGCCAACTGGAAAACTGCTATTAAAATACATACTGACTTCATCCTGCAAACAGAGGAAACATTGCTATGAAGTTACAGAACTGCTCTATGAAGCAGTTTCTAAATGAACATCCATTTATTTCTGTGCTGATAACACGTTCTGAGGACAATAGAGAGGGTTTAGCTGTTGAATTCAGAAGACTTTCAGAAATATAGGGCATTTGCAACCCGACTTAGCTTTCCAGTAATTTTATTCATACAGCCTTTCTTTAACATCATAAAGCAATGGAAAAACAATTCTCAAAAGTATAGTGGAAATGACAGATGAGTTAATGAATCTGGAAGCTATATCAGTTATCCAAAGTTTCTTTTCTCACCTCAAGTAAACTTTTGTGAAGATCTATGCCTTGTTTCTGAAAGTTTCCTGTCTTAGTTACACATGAAACACTGTTTAATTGAACTAATTCATGCCACTTAATTACTACATTAACAAAAATTCAGGTTAAGACTGGAATGTGACTTCATTAGGGAAAAAGTTGAATATACAGTGTAAAAATTTACAAATGTCTCTTACTTTCAGAATAGTAGACATTCTATAGAGCAGAAATTAGTGAACCTTTTGGAGTAACTGTCCAAAATTTATGTTTCTTGTCGCCCAGTACAAATCATATTGTCAGGTTTGTGACTAAAGATATCTGAATATGTGAGATTATTTCAGAGCTTTTACTTCATTGATGACTGTTCATCCAAAAACCACAGAGTGTGAACCACCACTCTACAGAGTTTAATTTATATAAATGTAATTTCTATTTGGTGCAGACTGACCTGCCCACATTCTTGATAATAAAGAGAACCTGAACTCACCTTTTAGGATCTGTAAGCTTGTGTGTACATCTGTTCTAGAGGATAGCCTATGCTGCTTTTTATGGTGGCAGCTGCAGTAACAGTCTGGGTAATGGAAGAGCAAACTGTTCTAAGATCTACTATCACATGTTTCTGGGGATAAAACAATGGATATTGTTAAGGACAGGAGACACAAATTCACAAAAACAAAACTACCAGAATACAGCTAGGATAAATGTCCAGACAAAGAGAACAAAACAGAGTAAGAAGTAAGTCACAAAGGAAAACAAGACAGATCCTGTAGGTAAAATTTCACAGCCTAGGTAGCACCTTTACAGCTTACTGGTGTTTCTCCTCAAGTGTCTGTAGACACAAAAGCAAGATAATAAGCTTGAAAGAATGTGTGATTTTATATTGGATGTCTACATTTTGCAGACTTATTTCAAGGCAACCACTTGTTTGGGAAAAAGTCCTAAGGAGATAGTGCTCTGCTTTACGTTCTGGTCAGATGAATGAAAAGCCTTAAACTCCATTGAGTGCCCAGCCCTGCAAGTTGTCAAAGTCCATTTCAGACAAGCTGTGGTGTATGAGGCATGTTGCAACTGCTTCCTGTCATGCTGTTTCCCAGTCAGTTTTAGAAGGCAGCCAATATGGTGTGCTATCTGAAATGCTATAGTAATTATGTGTTATTTACAGTAACCAGAATTGGCACATGCATGTCTGAAAGTGCTGGCTAATAACCAGATTTCTTCAGTGTGCACTGTAGGTTGCTTCTAAACACTCAGGAGAGTACAGACAGAAAATGTTAACAAGGAACTGAGAAACCTATTTTGCATTCTTCTAGATGTGACTTTCTATGGACATATCAATATTATCTGCCGACAAATGTGAAAATCTGCGAGGTCACCTGAGATGCTTTTGGAAGCCTATAAATTCAACAGGACATAAAATTGCCAGTCACATGCTGTCTGAAAAAGCAGAGGTTGAATATGACCACTGAGAGAGTCAGCTGATAAGCACCAATATATAGAGAGCACAACTCAAGTGTGGTCCTTGATTAAGAACTGATCATGAAAGAATTTGAGAGAACACACACACACACAGAAAGTTGCTCATGAAGTCATAGCTCCAGGAAAGACCAATTAATCTTAAGGTTAATTTGTTCAACGAATGTCAGGAATTTTGTATAATTCAAGGTAATCATTAAAAAGGAGTTCAAGAGACACTAGTGGAAGAAGCAGTTGCACAATAGCACCCGGTACAATGTTTTTTACAGGCTGATATACCAGTGAAAAAATCTTTTTACATGTGGGAGTCGGCAGTGAGCAGTGGTAACAGAGGTTGCTGTCTGAAATCAGTTCCAGGTCAAATATTATGGCTTCCAATTGTTTTCTTCATTTCCTTGTGAGCTTCATGTCACCACAAACTGTCCTATCTGGAATGTACTCAATAGAAAAAACATAACCAATAATAAATAAAGACAGTTTTTGTTGTGTTTAGGTAGAATATCAGATTATTTCTTTCTTTGACAAAGAAACTCCATTTATTCTTTCTGATGCAATCTATGTTCTGGAACATATGTGTTGCTGTTGCAAGCATGACACCATTTTGGTTGTACTTCAGAGGTGTTCACTTTGCCAGCTCTAAAGCAGTTTTTAACAGCTTGTCTTTTTGTGACATATTGCAATTATGCCAAACTATGTAATCAGTTATTTCGCATCGAAGTTTCAAGTTTTCGTATGATACACAGCCTTGAAACTTAAAATTCCACTACTCAGTAAAGCAATTAACTGCCTTCTGGAGGTGAATTTCACAAAAAAAAAAAAACTATTCTTGAAAAAAATAATCTGATGAACACCACTCCAGAGATGTTATCTCCATCTCATTGAAGTAGGTGGGAGTTTTGCTACTGACTTCATCTGAGTCAGTCTTTTGCCTCAGGACAAGATGCTTCTCTAATGAATAATAATGAATGACTAAGAAAGACTAAGCTGTGGACTGTCATGCTAAAAGAGCCTGCTTAAAAGATTATTATACACCTTTTCTCTACAGATTCTCATGCTAACACAGACGTAAGTTTCTCCCATGTTTTTGGATGTGGCACTACGGCCTGTTAAACAGTCAGAGTCCATCCTTTTGTTTGGTGAAAGTGCTATGTGAGAGTCATAGATATGAATTTTATTTAGCCTAAGAAACAAAAGTTTTACAAAATGAAAATAAAGAAACATAAATGACTGTTTCAAACTCCTACTCAAAGATATCCAATTATGAACTAGTTTGCTGCATTTTCCCAGCACTGAAGTCAAATCCCTTGAGAATTTTTTTATAAATCAAAAATATCTATGAAACTTCTAATATTAACAGAATAAAAATGTTTTCCCCTTAGATGTGAAAGGAATTTAAAACACGAAAGGTTAACAAAAATTAGAGAAGTGATTGTATTTCTTGGTAGAATAGTCCAATACAGGTAGAATGTCTTAATTACCTACTATTCCTTATGAATTTTTTTTAAGGATATGAAAGAGCTTTTGAAGAGGTACAAAAATTTGACCTACATCCAGCACAGGACTGGAATAACAGTAAGCAGATTAAGGCGCTTGCATCATATCAAAAGAAGCTTCTAATGATCAGGTTTAAATGGGGACCTGGTTGCCTCATTACATACTTCATTTTCACTTTTATTTTTTCAGGATACTTGGAAACAAATTTTGGCAGCCTGAAAATTGAAGTTACATAGATTCTTTGTTTTGCATGTGTGGCTTGAAGTATTATCTTGCCTCAGAATCTTTCCATTGTAATAAAAGTGGTTATCCTGACTAAGCTTTGCATTTATTCTCAGGATAGAATTCGGATATAGACTGCTATACCCTGTTTCAAAGAGCTGTTGGGATAATTAAAATAAAACTGAGGAAAGTAATTATTTTTAACATAGCACGAACTAAGGCATCGAACTGTTAAAAATATTGTTTGAGACACACGAGGACTATATTTTGCAAAAAATATGGACACTGCAGGATTCAATGTGTACATCTAATCTCTAAATTCTAACTACAAAAAAAAGATGTTTCAGAAGAGTGAGCCCAAAATCTCCACATTTCATAGAGAATTCTGAAGAAGTAGCAAATATGAAATTTACAGCATGAGGCTGTCTTTGAACTTCTGATCCTCTCCAAGGCTTAGTTACCTAATTCAATACATCAGGAGGATGCTATTTACTCATATGCATATAATCTTGAGCCACTGATAGGACTTGGACAGAGGAGTGCAGTGCACCTCTTTGCCATGTAAAAGAGGCCAGATAAAATAGTGATCTCAACCTCTACTTATGTAAACGTCTAATGACTAAACCAGTATGCGTGTAAAACATAGGAGACTTGGCTCAATTGCCTTTTTTTCTAGCATAAGCCAAACTCTCAGTATCAGATGTGCACTTGTATATAAAGGAATGAAGCCGTTACGAACACAGTTTTGTAACCCAGTCAGTAGGTATTTTCCTAGAAAGTGAAATCTTAAGGACTAGTAACCATTACCTAGCTTCTGCATTTTAATTATATAATTCATTAAAAAATAAGAAACCTGGCTTCAGGAATCAAAATGCAGTATGCCCATTCAGAGACTATGCAACCACATTCTTTACTCCTTGCTTGTCATTTCTAGCATCATGAATATTCCATTTTCTTATAGTGGCACAGCTCATCTCTACCCAGTGCCCTAGGTTCATCAAGAAAGGTTTAAGATAGGATGCCTAAACCCCTATCTTTTAACATGAGATGAGTCCAGAGCATGCCTATTACATGTGGCAGTTGTGCACTAGTCTGTATTGTACCTGTCACGAGAGGCTTTTGCATCTCACTCTTCTAAGAATAGCAACATACACATGGAAAAGGCAGGTAAAGGTGCTTCCACTAGTAGAAGTCCTACAGCTATGATATATGCAGCAAGGTCGAGTTTGAGGATTTGTGGTAACTGAAAGCAGCAAATGATTTCTTGGCTACACAGGTAAATCAACTCCCAGCAGAACCTTCTAAGGATCAGTGGACCATGAGAATGGATTATATCCCTGACAAACAAGCATCACCTACCTAATAAGGAACCAAATAATGACTAGACTGTTATATCCAATAATATGTGTATATGCAACACACAGTGTGCTAAATCTGTAATTGGTGGATTTCAAGAGAAAGAAGATGAATTTTTTGAACTAAAATAGATTCTTTAAGGCATGGGATTGCCATGTTATACACTCACAAGCTTCTTATAAATTTTGGGTTTACCACAAGTCCTAGGAATGTTTGAAGCTTACTGTATTTTTTTTCAAATACCTGCATAGTTCTTTAAGAGGCAGAAAGCAAAGGGGTAACAAGTACTTCCAATTAAAAAAAAAAACAGAAAACAAAAAACAAAAAACCAAAAAAAAAACAAAAAAAAAAAAAAAACCAAAACACCAAGCTTTACATTTCATGGCTTCACAAATCCATAGTAATTTCTTTCTCAGATTCACTTCTGAAGTCTTGCCTTAAATTCCAGGCAGTTCAGATTCCCAGCTCCCAGTCTCATTCAAGACAGTGATTCAAAAGGTTACTCACATAATTGTCCTATGAACAAATGTACAGGCGCATGCCTCAAGCTTATATAATTTTATCTTTATTAAATGTTGACTTTATCTGTGTAAAAATGATACCTTTAATAATGGAACTACATAAATTACAATAAAACTATTCCAGTTTGCTTGCCCTGTGGTAGCCACCAGACTGTTCCTCCTCTTTCCCTTCATTACTAATACAGTTTAGAACCAGATAAAATAGTCTTTATCTCTGTTGTTGTTTGTGTCAGCATGCTGTAATTTGGTAAAGCACATGCTTTCTGATAAATTCTATTACTTTCTCAGAATCCTGAACTTATATACTCTATTTCTTTTCCCTTTCAGAGACACCAGGAACCTATATTTGGAGCTCAAATATTATCTTTGGTTACTTGATTATTTTCTTTAGTGTCACTAGTAACAATCTAGTCTATATTACTGTACTTGTACTGATTGTTAAAACATCTCTGTTGGCTTATCCTTGGGGATGTCTTTTTCTTGTCAGTGTGGGACCTTTATGCTCTTGCTCAGCTGACTTCATTATCAGGTTCATTGCAGCTGAAAACACAATAACGTACAATATAGAACCTGTTCTAATGCTCCTTTCTATCCTTCGCTCATTTTTTAGTTTAGAGGTTCACAATAAATATCATGAAAATTGCTTTATAAGAGTCTCTCACCTGCTGTTGCACTATGTCAGGTACTTTATTCCTTCTTGGGATTCTTATACCAACTTAGGTGGCCTGGTTTGGCCTCTATTGTGATAGCAGAACACTATCTCTATTATAGGTAATGTTGAGAACTTAGTTCTTTTTACAAGGTTGACTTTTTAACTGCTCTAAAATTCACATGCTACACTGGATTGCTTTACAGCTTGGTATCCTCATGTGGTTTCCTATTCAAAATTTGAGAACACATGAATAAAGCAATGTCCTCCCAGCTGCCTCTCCCTCACTGCAACTTTTCACAAGATCAACAGATTATATCAACGTTTTTCTTCACAAAACAGAGGTCCAGCTACGGCTCTGATCACACCCAAACCCTTTTAGGTAGATATTTGTCATTCCAATGAGTGGATCTTGCTCATTGTGCCTTTGTGAAAGCAAAATCAAAACATATATTCAAAAAAATAGTTTTGTCCTCACAACAAACATGAACTTAACACATGTCAAAAAGACATTGTTCACCATGGTTTGAATAGCTGAAAATCTATCTAGCTTTAAAATGTTGTATAAACTGGGCAGTTCTGAAAGATATGTGATTCTGAACTAGCCAGTATGATTTTAGCTTAGCTTCTCTGTACGCTTGAGAAGCCTAAGCTTGACTCTGAAGGAACCACAAAGGATTTAAGTTTCTCAGCTTTTAAATGAGCTTAAAAGCATTACATATATATATGTATGATATATTTTATATTACATATATATATATTATATAAATACTATGTGATATATTATATATAATAAAATATATTTATATATTTACATGTAGAGGGAAGAGAAGGTCTTTCCCCCTCACTATATATTTCTAAACACAACTTTCTGTTCCTTGTAGGAACTGCTGTCCAAAAAGTTTCTGTCACTCTAGGGATTCAGACTTCATCTTCTTTCTGTCCTTGAAAAGCAGGATATGTTTCAGACACAGAAACCTTAAGAAAAATTATCAGGCACTAGGGTATATGCAATATGATAAACTCTGTCAGGGAAATTGAATGGAAGTGTGTGGGAGGGAGATACATGGGTGGTGGGGGAACAACTTGTTCCAGTAGCATAATTAGGAAAGGATTCAGCAAATATTAACTATTTAGCTCAAGCTATATAACTGATAGAATCTGTGACCATGAGACTCTCAAAGAAGAAGATGCCTGATACATACAAAAAGGAAGAAAATTTGATGTGTTCATGGTTCATACAATGCTGA
This sequence comes from Nesoenas mayeri, assembly GCF_963082525.1. Lineage (NCBI taxonomy): Eukaryota > Metazoa > Chordata > Aves > Columbiformes > Columbidae > Nesoenas > Nesoenas mayeri. The sequence goes on from NC_137548.1 coordinate 30,646,192, forward strand.
TGGCTTAATGAGTTGATAGGAAGATGCTTTAAGTACTGTAGCCACCATTCAATAAAACTGAAAACTTTGATCTTATATCTGGGGTTTTTTCCAGTTATCCTGTTATCCAGGACAACCAGGATATCCAGGTTATCCAGACAACCACAATGCTACTGAAAAGAGTATAAGAATTTAGAAGACACACAGGAGTAGCATTGCAACTGCAAACCTATTTGTGATTATAGGTACATAAAAGATCATTGAATCTTGATAAAAAATTAAAAGCTAACCAGAAAGAAAAAAAACAAAAAAAAAAAAAAAAAAACTGAACAAATTCACTTGTCAGATAAACAAAAAATATCCCTAGTGAATTTTTTTTGCTTTTTCATGATGTCAGGTTCAGCAACTCAGACCTTTAATTTGCAGGAAGTAAAAGGAAGTCATTTGATAATTATAGTTTTGAAAACTATAATTAAAATACACAACCATGCATCCTGAATTCTGCCTTCTAAGAATCATCTTCCTAACTGCCCAGAATATACATACTCTTCATTTCCCTCTTAACTGTCTTGAAATTCAGCTTCATATGCCTGGCAGTCAATCAGGAAGAACTCTGCCTGATACCTTTTTCTCGTTTTCTGGTTGATGACACCTAACACAGCAGTTACACTTCCTCACCATTATATCCCCAGATCTATCTTCTATCTGTCACCTGACAACCCTTAGGTCACGAAGATCCATGTGCTCTGCTGACACAAACTCCTCATTTCAGTGTTAAAATGAGGTATACAGAATCCTTTTCTTCAGACCCTTTCATCGTAAGAACATCCAAGACCATGACATATACTCAAATGTAGCTTCGTAAAGTTGTTTACTGTTCAGTATAGTTCTATCAGCTATACAGTACAGTGAAATACCTAATGGCTTTCACTAGTACAGGAATATCAGAATTAAGTTTATTTATTTACCAGAATAAATATTCTCAATTTATTTGAAAATTCAGCTCAATAATATGAAAGAATATACTACATAGATACTTATATTACCTTTAATCTCATGTAAATATCTATTCTCTTCTCTTCTCTTCTCTTCTCTTCCCCTAAAATGTTTTATCTCCTCTCTGTTTCAATAATATGTTAAATTATGTAACCTTATGTATATTGAAGGGAAATACTGCAGCCTGAAAGTAAAACTACAAAAACTTATTGACAAACGGTTTATTGGACACCTTTAAACAACATTTCTTTTGGACAACAACAAAAACACACTTATTTTAGAGGAACAGAAGGAAAATAATTGAAGAAGGATTGAAACAGTAAATGAGCACATTTAAAAGGAGCAAAGGAAAAAATCAGCACAGGAAAGGAAAGGAAAGGAAAGGAAAGGAAAGGAAAGGAAAGGAAAGGAAAGGAAAGGAAAGGAAAGGAAAGGAAAGGAAAGGAAAGGAAAGGGAAAGGAAAGGAAAGAATCTTTTTACCTAAAGTACCAGATTTTACTAGCAAGTTTAGAAGACCCTTTAAATCAATAACTTGTTGTTCTACTCTACATCTAATAGACTAAATAGTCACCTGGAGAGCAATCCCAAGTGACCTACTGCCTCTGACTATGGCTACGGCAACGCAAGAGTGTTAGGGCTGCACAGAATTTCAAGTTAGAGGAACTTCAAAGCAGTCTCTGAAATTTTTCAGCCTTACTGTGACGGATAAATGGTTCCTACTGCCCCAACTATCTAGACTCTATGACCAGAGACTATAGCAAAACCATATATCACTGATACCTTATTTTAGCCTGAATAAAATGCAGTCTTCTGAAAATGGAATGCTAGTTGTACTGTGCAGAGCATCTCAATCTTAATTTATGTCAATGGATGAGTAAATTAATAGAAGATAGAGGGGTTCATTGTTTTACAGATGGTGCATAAATCATCAGCCCTGAACCTCTGTCTGCTTCTCTGTCTTGCAAAAAGATGAAGACACTAGGCATCGACCGATTTGGAAAATGTTCAGATTCTGTTCCTTAAAATGTGCAAAATGCTTTAAAAAATATATAAAAAATAAAAAGTTGATAAAAAGTATGACAGATGTGCAGAATTTTATAAAACACAATTTGAGGAGGTAAGTGAAACCTGCCAGAACCTCACACATTTTATAATTTAAAAATGTGAAAGTACTTGCCAATGATTCACTGGAAGTAAAGCTTTTTGTTGCCAGGACCATTGCATTTTGAAAATAAAACATTTTTTGTGTCATTATTTATTTACATCTTACTGTTTCATCTCAATCTCATAATACTAGCTATTGAGTCACAGCCTGAAAGTAGCAAATGGGGAATGAGGGACTTATGAGTGTGGCAAGCAAGGGCTTTCTACAGAGTATGACCAAGTTTTTCTTCTCACTTCAGTCTTGGTTATGACTAAAGGTTACTGTGTCTTGATAGCTAGAGTACATAAAACCTATTCAAATCACTATTGTAAATATGCCTCTGTATAACCTGCTCTTGCAGAATGCTTGTCTCTTAATTATCTGCTAAAATAAGAGTGAAGTGAAATTACAGAAATTGTAAGGCAGAAAATGATCCCATCTACTTCACAATAGGCCAAACTGAAGAATTCAAAGTGGTCAAATGCTCACTAAAAATTTTCTTCATAAACAACTTTTTTTTCCTAAGGAGCACTAAGTCTCAGTTATCCATACTATTTCATCAAGCCCCTTTTTTTCTTTTTCAAAAGATAGAAAGGGGATTTTAATCCAAACATCATGGCTGCTATAAAATATATGTATATGTGTATAAATATATTTTTAGGAGTCTGAAGTTTTTTTGCAGTATAGATATTTAAAGCTGATTATGAAGTGAAGCAAATGAATTTCCAGTGGTTTTAGACAGAAAGCTGAGACAACAGAACTGCTTGTGTTCTAATGTGTTCTAGCGTGATGTCTAATTTCTGCCTCTAGTTAGTGCTACTAAGTGAAGTAGTAGTTTCATCATGTTAAAACCAAATATGGACTCCTCCTCCGCCATACTACATATGGTAACTACATACTGTCATTATGAATGCTCTGGGAAAGCATAATACTCAAAATCTTTATTTGTATTACTCATTTTTTCTAATAAAACAATCTTATTCCATGTTATTCACAAATCCTTTAGCATTATTTTTCAAGAACTTTAAAAACAGTTTGTGCCTAATGAACTTTGTTATATTCATTACTTTAGCAACAGGAATGATACAAGGTTGTAGGTAATATCATATTTTCATATGTGCACACACACACAACTATAAAATTTTCTAAAAGAACGATAAAGTAGGGAAATCAGACTTTAATTCCTTACCTAGTTTAGGCAGTTTTTTTGGAGCCCATTTTTTTTTCTTACAAAGGATGAAATAAACATGCAGGGAAAAAATGTGATACCAATTAAGGAAAATACAGAGGAAATATGGAAGATGAAATATTAATGAACAATTTTTTCTCATTTTCTTCCAATTAATTATACTTCTCTCACTTAAAGAAGACTGAAAACTTCAGCCTCTAAAACTAAAGTAATATCTTTATATCCCTTATTTTAATTCTCTCACATACTTTCCCCCAAAAACACAGCATTTTGATTTTTTTTCAAAAACAGTTAAAATTATGTATTTTTTGTAAAGCAACATCATAGATCAATTTTATTTGAATACTGCTTTTGAGAAAATTATAATGCTATTCAAGTTGCAATATAGTGTAAATGTAAATCTTTCCTTCAGGCTGTTTTTGATTGAATAAGTTGCATTTTCAGCTCATCTCTGGTGGCGTCTCAGAAGTTCTATATATTATAAACAAAAAAATGTTTCGTCTTTCAAGGCACTGTTTCTACCTATGGGGTCCAGTTACAACAGCTATCAAAATCACAGAAGGTTTTGATGTGTTTTAGCCATAATCTCTGGTAACAAACACACTCTATGCTCTGAGTTTTCTTCTTAGGGCAGATACAATACAGCTAAAATGTAATGTACTCCTCAAAAAGGATCTTTGTGGTTCTGTATTACAACTTGTTTCTAAAAAAACAAGCATTTAAAAATAGCTGCAAATTGTCCAAGTAACTCCTAGAAGTGGGAGTCATCAGATCCTTTCAATCTGGCAATTGTATGGAGAAGTATTGTTTACCATCGAATTCTTGCCACTGTGCTGACTGTTTGCCAGTTTCTGATTAAGTGTTTTTCTCACATTCCCTTCTACAAACTGATCCTTCAAAATAAAGAGGTATTTTGAGATAAACTTTTAAAGAATTGAAATCAGGATTTTCAGTTAAAAACAAAATATTCCTATTATTAATAGGTTCATTCCATTTTTGATACACAAAGGGATAACTGTGTCTTCTGAAGGACAGTTACCATGACTGAATTTTTCGTTCTGATTGTGGGTTTATTTTTCTTATCAGTCTTATGTAACTGTATTATAAACTTGCCACGATTTTGCAGTCACAAAATCTGACAACTAATTCTAACAAGATATGTTGAAATATTTCAAAAACATAAACAAACAAACCTTAGAAATTTTTTTCAACAGCTTATTCCCGTGAAAAAGTTCATTTTCAGGTTTTTATTTCATGTATTTTACAGACATCAAGTCCAGAAACAGAGGTAACACTATGTGGTCAAAAGTAAACTTTGCTGTTCAAATTTTGAATTTTAAATATAGCATTATGGGACAAACAAAAAAATAAAATGGTTTTATATTTTTTAAAAAGTATATGCTTCAGGAAAAAAAAAAAAAAAAGAAAGAAAAAAAAAAAAACAACACCTGTTCACATGCAAAAAACAAAAGAAAATAAGACCCAAATTGTCAGATAAGCTGCTTTTATGAGCTATTCACCCTACTATGTCTCCTACGGTATCACAAAACTAGCAGCATTTCTTAGGATACAGCATGAAATCTGCCACACAATCCAGTAGAAGTGTTGTTTCAATTCTTCTTAATATAAATTCAGGAAGTATGTAAATATATTTTAAATTTTAATTCTTCAACAATGTGCATTCATTATCAGAATTTATCTCAAATCAATTTTTTTGTTACTGAATTTAAAGATATGAGAAAACCTCCTGGGTATCTTTCTCACTCCATTTCTGAGCATAGTTTCCATTAAGATTAATGGCTGTTTTGTATCTAATGGGAATATATATCTTGAGAAAGAAGCTGATGTAGAAGCAGAACTTTTAGTGGAAATTATGAACAATAGAGGTCATGATTACAATAATTGTTGAGTGAGAAATTTAACAAGATTCTATGAGGAAAATGTTCCTTTCTTTAAACAAAAAAGCCACATGTTGATACTAATCATATTGAGTAGACCTGCTGAAGCTGATATTCCATAGATTTCATTTGGGACCAGTTCCAGACTAAGACTGAGATTCCTTTACTTACTCTGCGTAGGCTTAGCTGTATTATTCTCTGTTGTTCAGTGAGGCCGGCACTCCTCAAGGTTGGACAGCTAAGTAGGCATGGAAATTTCCAAGGGTAAAGACCTAAACCACCAGCTTAATGTGAAAGATAATTACAGAAGCTGGATAGAAGTTTTCATAGTTAATGTTGGTTTTACAATGCAGACAATCTAAATGATACGATGATATAAAGCACAAATACTATAGATTATATAAATCAGAAATCAGCTTTAGTATTTAATGGTTCTTAAACTGTAAGAAAACAAATTTGATCTATACCATCTGTGCCTATATGTACTTCAGAGTAGTATCCTCCTGGGTTTTGTCATTGACATATAAACACTTTAAGCATTTATTTAACTGATTTGTCTTCAAAGTGAAAGACATTGGAGTCAGGTGGAGTACTGAGTGTAAGTAAGATCTGATTCAGGCCCTTCATGACTTTATTAATTTTAAAAGATACAAGGCTGAGTAATAAAAAGTATATTCTAAATATTTTCATTTCTTGAAGTTAGAAGAACTTTTCCTGTTTTCAGCCTTACTTTTTAATCCTGAAGGCATTTCTTCAGTGTGTATACATTTATGCTAATCATATACTACAGCCATGGGTTCCTCTATCAATATGAAATGTTTTGTACTTGCTGTTTTTGTGCATCTTGTATTGTTATGTGCAATATACAAAATAATGTGTCTAACTATGCCATTTATGCTTTTGAAAGAAAAAGCAAATTACTTACTGAAGAGAATGGCATTTGCATGCATGTGTGTCAGCTTTCAAGCCATTTCCCTCTACAAAATATTGCTTTCTACACTTAGAAAATGCATCCATCCATCAGTTACAAACCATTTCAAAGCACTTTATGAATCTACAGAGCAAAATGTACTTATCTTACATTGGCAGTGTCCCAGCTGTTACAAAATTGCTATTGTCCTAATACTTACAAGGCAATTTTAGCATCAGTTAATAATTTTACAGGATAGATAACTTCTAAAGCATTATAAAATGACAGACATTAAACAATAGCAACTTAGCATTTTTTGAAACAGTTCATGACAGCTTAAAAACTAAAGTGATTTTAATGTATAGTCTACGCAGTTTTAGTTTCTCATTGACAATTCCTTTAGAAGATAAAGATGTGAAAAATCCTTTTAAATAGTGGGTGAAAGAATAAAACAAATTTATCTTTAAAAGATATTCAGTAAAAATCTCAATTAGGAATAATGTCTCAAATCTTCCTGCACAGATAGTAGGTGACAAGAATTAGAATTTATTTAGGCAGGAAAAAAAATGATGGTATCATTTAATGGTAGGGTACCACAAAATAAAAAAGGCATATCTATTCATTAAATCCAATACAAAAAGGAAAATACCGTGAATAGCATTTTATATAAATCAGTATACATTATTTCTTCTCAAAAAAGTGTTTTCTATCAATCTTATTTTAAGAGCTTCAGTTAAAGGCAAATTCTAGTTAAATTGTTACCTTTAATCTTGCTTAAGTAGCCATTGTGGCCAAATGTTCACTTTTTGGTTAGACATTTATAATTTACCTAATGTACAGTACAATCTGTGATGGCAAAAGATTTGATGATGTGTAAAGTGTAAACAGTTCTAAACAAATTAAATTAATTTATATTTGAGTTTTTACTTTAGTAATAACTCAAAAGAACCTTTGCAGTGCAACTAACGTACATCATAGTGGCCTTTTTCATCAATGTAATTATTAAGTTAAACCAATTGTACCACTTGCTGTCATACAGCACAGGTAATTGACCACCTCATCAAACCATAGCAAAAAGAATCCCTTAGTGCCTAATTACTACATTCTTCTGTACTGTTGAACACACTAAAACAACATTAATGTATTGTGCCATATACATCATTAGCCAATAGTATTAGAAGGTCCTTGTACTGGAGAAAAGAGTTCTGATTGCAGTACAGCTATTTTCAACATTCTCTCAATTTAACTTTCAAAACATGTAGTATCTTGAAGAACAGTTTAAACAGTTATTCAAAATGAAAATAGTTCCACTTTACCCAAATATCATGAATGTTAGAAATCTGAGAAGTCTGAAAGCGGAGTATTAGAACAGATCTTAGGGCTCACCAAAGCAAATGCTTGAGGTGGTGACCCAAATCCAGAGGCAAATAGGCGATTCCTTACTCAAATCAAATACATCAAATAGGCGATTCCTATTGCTCATCCCCAGATGTTTTACCTAATTTAGAACTTCTTGCATAGGAGTAAAGCCTATAGAACTTTGTCTGAATGTGATGGGAGTGTTCCCTTTTCAGAGAAGTATGTGCAGCTGCCATACCCACACTAGACAAGGTTTCATCTTCTTTTGAAGCCATGCTTACGTGAGTGAGCATATCCTTGCTGAGTTTCTTCCTCAAATAGGTTTGCAGGGACAACTATGCAACTGAGCACAGGCAGGAGTACTGAATTGTACCGATGTGGCCTGAAGACGAGGATCTCCAGAAGAGGTTGTGCATATACGAGGGACAGTTTTTTAATAAGGGTCTTTGTGAAAGATTACATGTACCATGTCAACAGCTGAATCCCTTGATAATCCCTTGGTTTAAAAGAATCTCTTCCTTTGAAGCAGCCGACTCATGTCATGAATTCTGGCAACACAAGATTGCACTTACAGTTACATCTCATCTTTGTGATTGTCAGGAGACTAAGACCCCAGAAACTGCATCTGTAAAAAAAAAAAAAAAAAAAAAAAAAAGAAAAGAAAAGAAAAGAAAAAAAAAGTGTATAACTGCAATCTACCACCTTCCTCCTTTCTCTTTCATTTCTTGAGATCCAGCTGCTAGTTAACGGAATGTGAAACTTCTAAATGCAATGTTTTTAGATGGGTATGTATATATAGGGATCACCTCATTATGAAAGAAAATAGGGTGCTGACAGTTGGCATAACAATTTAATCTTTTCCAAATTACTATGGACTATGTCATCATCCAGTGGTATCACACAGCGGTAAATAAAACAGGTTGGTTCACATTCTGTTTTGTGTGAAAGATAAACTCTATATTGGCTAAACTTAAAAAAAAAAATGATGGAAATTTTTAAGAAAAAACATTTTCTACTTAACTTCTCTGCCGTTGTGTGGTTACTAGTGTTTTGGGTTTCTGCCAAAGCCTGTCATTTGTGGACTCATAACCAGTTATCAAAGAACAGGGGACATAAGAACCACCAGCAAGTACCTGTGGACTGCCTTCAGTCCCAGCTGCTCTGACATTCCTCAATCCCTACCTTAGAGTCAGCAGGGGGAAAATAATCCACAAGACTTCAAATTGTTCATCCTCTCTACATCACTTCAAATGAACAAGAAATCCTTTTGAGAAGGATGAAGTACTTGACAAAACCCCCTCCTATTCTCTATCAGAACTTCACCTGGATGGAGCAGCGTCAGTGTTGCTTTGGAGATCTGATTCCTTCAGATACCTGCTTCATTCTGTACAGTTTCTAAGAGGGTTTTAGTCCAATTGTGCTGAATCCACTCTGACTGTAAAAAACACATTTAAAAATTTTTCTGGCTGAATACATTTTCAAAACAGGTAAGGTAAGCTGTATTTTTCCCTAGAAAAGATAACTGAAAAGTTAGACTTCTTTATCTTGCTTTTTTTTTTTCTCCCCAATTTCAGCTCTTTCTATAGCAGACTCTACATTAATAATTAGCAACTGACTCATGTCTTCAGGTAACATTCAAGATGTGTTACTCACCAGAAGCTTGGCAATTTCTGCATTTCCATCATAGAATATTTACTCTGTCTTGTATACACGCTATATCGCAACATTTATTCTTGGCAGAAAGTATGAACAGTTAATTGGTCCATACTTAGTATCTCACACAGAAACAGTGGCATTTTGAAAAAAATATAAATTGTAGAGAAAATGTGTTGATAAAATATATTCTAGAAATAGCAAACAAATTCATGCATGCTCCATTTCGAGCTCCTGAAAATGACTCTTTTATAGAAACTAAACCTTTGTAGGAATGTCTTTTAATATTCTCTCATAAAAAAGAAAGAACTATTGCCTCTTGCAACATGCATAGAACATATTACATCACTTTATCGTATTGCTAGCATTTCAAGTAAAAGTGGTGCTTACATTATCTCTTCCCTGCAAAAATTAACAATTGTTTGAATGCTAGTGTGAGAAATAGCCATTCATGAAGTCAAGAGGCAGGCAGGTGAAGGCAAAACATGGAAATTAGAATTATGTGGTCATCACAAGGGAAACAGAGTAACTTAGATGAGGGAGCATTTTCAGCTTAAAATTCTAAATGAGAAGAGCAGTTGAAATGCATATGTTAGTCCCTTTGACTCTACTGTTACATAGCTACCACAGTTGCACATTTCCAAAGATCAGAAATCTGATTTCAAGCAAAAATTTATACACTATAAAAAAGGAGAATACGCATTCATATATTGATGCATACATGTATACACTTGAAATTAAATACATATTCTAATATTTTATGTGCTTTAAATGTTCAGATTGTCTTTAAGTTTTCTGAGGTTTTATACATTTCTATATAAATTAACATTTTCTCTTTTGAAATATTTCATAGTCATACTACATTTATTCCACAAGTCAAAGTAATTTGCATGTTTACAACTCTATTCTGGCCATTGGAAATTATGATATGATGCTACATTTCTTAGTTTAGGTTTTAGTTGGGGCTTTTTTTGCTATTATTACATTTATGTAAAGAAAACTTGCAGCAGACGCAATATTCTCTTACTCTAAAGATGTTTTCCTGTATTTTATTTTACTTTGCTCTTACCCTAAAGTTATTGCTTCCAGAATAACTTTAAAGTGATCTCAGTTTAACAAGAGTCAAAACTGCACTGTTCACAGTCAAAAACAAACAAACAAACAAGCAAAAAAAAAAAAAAAAAACAACCCAGACATGTTACTGTTGTGTCACAAGATATTGAGGAAGCTCCTTTGATGTTGTTCATAACTTGCTGATATGTTTCTCATTTTTCCAGTGGTATAAATGCTTTTTGATACTGGATTTCAGGAGTACCTTACAGGACCTTCTGTTTCTTTGTTGTCCTTTCAGCATTTCCTTCAAGGCTAATGTCATTGTGAAGCTTTCAACAGGTAAATTATATAGTCAAAAATAAATAGATGTTTCAACATCACACTCTCTTAAAACTAAATAAGTAGAAATTCACTGAAAGTTGAAGCTGCACTTACTACAGTTCAAAATCTATTTTGCCAGGCTATTGCTTAGAGTGACAGGACCAAAAATGATGGTTTTCTCTTTAATATTGTTTTAAATTGGGATGTCCAGTAAAAAAGAGAGAAAAACAAGGTATTTGGTTTTTATTGTGTCCTGATGACCTGGTTGCCAAAGAGAAGTGCCAACCATATGCAGTATGAACATGTGCATTTACAAAATGATAAATGTAATAATCAAAGAATCATAGAAGCATTTTGTTTGGAATAGACCCTCAAGATCACTGAGTCCAGCCATTATCCAACTCTGGCACTAAACCATGTCCCTGAGAACCTCATCTATACATCTTTTAAATACCTCCACAGATGGTGACTCAACCACTTCCCTGGGCAGCCTGTTCCAGCTTGACAAGCCTTTCCGTGAATAAATTTTTCCTAATATTCAATCTAAACCTCCCTTGGCACATCTTGAGGCCATTTCCTCTCATCCTATCACTTGCTACTTGGGAGACGAACCAACACCCTCCATGCTACAACCTTCTTTCAGGTACTTGTAGAGAATGATAAGGTCTCCTCTGAGCCTCCTTTTCTTAAGGCTAAACAGCCCCAGTTCCCTCAGGTGTTCCTTATAAGACTTGTTCTCCAGACCCCTCATCAGCTTTGTTGCCCTTCTCTGAACAATCTCCAGCACCTCAATGTCTTTCTTGCAGTGAGGGACCCAAAACTGAACACAGTATTCCAGGTGCAGCCTCAGCAATGCTGAATGGTTTGGCTAGGAAGGGACCTTAAAAATCACCTAGTTCCAAACACTCTGCCATGGGCAGAGACACCTTCCACTAGCCCAAGTTGTTCGAAGACACGTCCAACCTGACCTTGAACACTTCCAGGGAGAGGGCATCCATGTGATTCATCCACATGATTTGTTACAGCATAGACAAGTCAGAGGGATATAAATCATACCTACAGTTATTTGTTTGTGTTGTTTTTTTTCCATTTTCTGTAAATCTCTTTTTAATTGCAAGCCTTGATTTAAATCCAGGGAACAAGATTACCTGTAACTGGTAAACTTGTCTTTTCAGCTTGAAAATACAATGAACTTCAAACATAGTGTGAGTGGTGTGTGTACCATGTCAGATAGCCAAAAAGAGGCTAATAGCTTGCACTATAGATAGATGGTGTCTGAGACCTGGAAGCCCCTATAAATGAGACAGTTATCAAAAGCCCCTCAGGCAAAAAAGTAGTTCTGGCAGCATAGGAATAGGACTCCCAAGCCTGACAGAGAGAAACTGGAAGTTGCAAGTAGGCTTGAAGTCCCTACCATTAGAGATCATCCTTAACACAAGCACCACAGATCACAGCTACTGTTTTCCACAGCCACAGCTAATTATTTGGATGCTGGAATATTATCACCATGGGATTTTTCTCATTCAGTAAACAACAACAAAAAACAACATTTAAAACTCAGTTTTCCAAAAGCAGTGCTATTTTCTTCACTCATTCAAAGAAATGAAAGTGCAACAAGTGATTAAAAATACAAATAAAATTTCATTTCACACCAAAAATATTTTTTCAAAACAGCCTCCTTATGATGAACATAGTCATTCCTTGGAGAAGGAGATTACAAAGGTTGATCTGGGGTTTATACAATTATGAAGGTATTAGCCTTTGCTGAACGTCTCTAAAGTTGTCTAGAGAGCTGTTTTTTGAAGATTTCCCTAGCTGGATAATGACTATACCTTTTACAGACATCTTACCATCACAGATCAACTTACAACTCCTCATCAGTACAAACTGGAGAAACTAATGGTTATGAACCATGTGTGAATTCAGCATCTCAAATCTTGGAATTCATAACAAATTCAGTAAATCAAAGTTTTAATTTTTTTTCTTATACATTTAAAGAAAATACATTGTTCTTTCACTTTGGAACTGAATGAACTCCCTTTCCATACTTGCAAGAAGAGCGCTTGATTGCAAGTATCCTGTTCATGACATTCACCTTCTCCTTTGTGAAAAAAAGCACTGCATGTTTGTAACATCAGCTCACAAGAGCTTGAGGGTGCTGCTCCACACAGATCTGCACAACTGGGTGAGGAACTCAGCTGCCTACAGGAAGGGATGAACTAGTTGGATATTTGCTGGCCTCATAGAAGTACAATAGTAGACAGCATCCCTAAAATGGAATGCTGGGGAGGATACCTTTAGTAAGGAATACTAATGGAATACTAATACTAATTACTGTGGCAATACAGTTCCAAGAGTGAAACTGTCAAAGACAAAGGTCTAATGTGAACTCAAACCTTATTTGCATTCTATGGGTCTTCTTGCAGCCCACTGTAAAAGAATCAGACCAATTCACCCCAAAGGGCTGTTTGAGTAGTAATACTGCAAAAGAAATCCTCATAGGAAAATATGTTTCTGTGTTTCTCTACTCAGAACAATTAGGACAAAAAAAATAATAAGAAAAAAAGAAAAAAATCTGCTTAAATTTTATTATAACTGAAACAGATTCAAACCAATTAAACAATGTTCTACAAGTTTGCAAGCAATCTTTGCAGACTAATGAATACCACAGATGTCAGCTTGTAAAAAGTGCTGGGAAACATGTAGTCTTAGGCCCATGTTTTATGGTGAATGCCCTTTTCTTCTGAGAACAAATTAAAAAAACACAAACAAACAAGTAAGAAACACGAACCATTCATTGGGACCAACAAAAAGAACTCAACTGCCTAATAATGAACATCAGGAAACTTAAAGAATTTTAAAAATACATCTTGAAAATGTAGTTCTTTGTGTTCTTATATGTTTGTAAAGAATTATATGTTACTTTATGATTTACTTTATTTTTAATTTTGTTTTAAAAATAAACTATCAAAAACCCAGAGAAAAAACAAGAAAAAAACCCCTCTGCTAGTAGCATTTATTTTCTCTATCCATATAATCTTACCTGCCATGTTGGCCAACTCAGCCTAACCAAAACCCATTCTTTCCACAGTAAAAAGGCTGTACAGAAAGGCACTCGTGTTCTCTACAGACAGCATGGAAAACGCCGATGGTCAATACTATGCAATATATAACAGATAATTATGAGCTGAGTGTCCAAATTATAATCAGTTTGACAAATGTCCACAAGCGTCTTCAGTCTATTTTATATTTTCACTAAGACAAGGCAATCATACAACAAGACAATTCCATCAGGGAAGCTTGTTAGCTGCTTAGTCTGTTAAACCCTGGTTGCCATAGCATCTAGAGTTGAAAAAGCTGCAGATTGGCATGAAAAAGCATGTCGACAATTGCCCTGTCACAGCATGCAAGCCAGGTCTGCTCAAAGGCAGCACACTACAAGTTTTCTTTCCCAGTTTGCACTACCCCATGCTGTTTAATAATATCCATTTACTGGTATTGGGATTGATCTAGTGCAGTGTAAAATCCGCATCTACTGAGATTTTGCTTTTCATGTGCGGGAGATTCTTTAACAAATAACCACAGAACAATTAATTTATAAAGGAAGTGTTGTAAAAATTGTAGGAGGCATATCTGATTTAACAGAGAAACAATCCAAACTTCTAATGATCAGATCTTTAGCAACCTAATCAGTTCTATGAGGGTAAAAAAAAAAAAATAGTTCAGAGGTTTTCAAATAGTTTTGTTGCGGATAGTTAGTTTAATAAAACAGTGCAATATACTGCTTTAGATTTGGATTTTTTTTAAAAAAATGTTAACATTTATTATAGTTATAATTTCTTTTTAGTTTTATGCTTTCTATAGTTAAATAAACTATATATGCTACCAATTAGAGAGAATTCCATTTATAATTAACATATTATAGCTAAATAGGAATTAGTGTAGGTAGCTGAATAGCAGCAAAATATTTTTTTCAGAATCAACCTCTTGTACAATTTTGATAGAAAAATTTGACGTTATTGGTAACGTCAAAGAACCTGCTCCTTTAAAAATTAAATTTTGGTGGCACATTCATATTTATTCTTGAATATGGATCACTACGTAATAAAGTTCATTAGTTATCTTCACCAAAGCGTTGTAGTTAAAAAAAGTAGTACATAACTAGTGGGCTTTACACAAGTGGTTCCTATCAAAAGTTTACACTTGGTTTATTCACTTTCCCTTCCATTATCGCCTTCTAATCTGTTCTGTCACTTCATTTTACTTTTCCTTCAATGCCACAACTGAAGAAAATCTTGAAAACTACATACTCAGAAGCACAATTAAACTGGCAAACCCAAGAGGATTCTGGCATGGATCTTTTCCCACATTTTCCAACAGCATTGTTTCACTTTTAATCTATCAATATCATGTAGACATGTTTTACTACAGCTCTCACTATCAGTTATTTTATCCTACTCATTACAGGCCTAGATTCATAATTAAAGAAAACACAGGAAAAGTTACATTGGTTGGTAAAATTATCAGTCTATTAAACTGCTCACAAGAATAAACCTTTTCCAAGATTATTTTTTAATGTGTCTTGATCTCTGTGACAGAAGTTATCACTAAAACTTATAAAAACAGTTTAGTTTAAGTTTTTACTCTAAATTGCTATGTGAATTACAAAATCAAAAATCTCTGGTTAATGATACAATTTATTGTAATTTTTATTGCACCATGTAATTAATGTCTATCATATTTGTATTTTCTTTGAATTTTCTTCATCCTTGTACCAAGTTTGCAACTTAACTTTAGTCATAAATATGAAATTTGACTGACTTTTAACATAGGCTGCATTCAGAGAACACGTTTTTGTTTGAAATCTGTATCTGTGTGTATTTATATGTTTTCATTTTTTAATATTGAGAATTTTTCTATGTATGTTTTACTGCAAATTTTTAAGCATTCTAACAGAGTGCTGAATCTACAGCTCCCCAGCTGACATCACAGACTACAAACTGCTATCATTCAGAAAAACTAGTTGTAGCTTATTATTTTTTTTTACTTCAATACTGTTTATTAAAACAATTAGACATTTATGTGCTGCAAACCAGAACAAAAATATCCATTTTTGGTGCAGAACCTATTAGAAAAACAGATTTTTTGAAGACTGTCTAAACAATAAAATTATCAGATAAATAAAGGATGTAGTCCATTCATAAACAAATCAGCAGCAGCATGTAGCTTAGCACACAGGTAAACTTTTTGGCACTTTCCCCAGTTTTATGATGTTTCTCCTAATTAAAATAAGGAATTGCAAGATTATGTTGCAAGTAAAAATCATGGTTCTTTTGGAAATCCTCAGATGAGAAGCAGTGTGCATCTGTAGGGAGCAGAGTTTTCACATTGGAGTTCAGAATTAAGGCCCAGGTATTTTCTTCTACTGATTTTTGAATAAGAGAGTACATACACATAATTCTGAATCAACCGAGGAAAGCGCAGCAAGAGAAAGCCTGAATGCAGCACAGCTTTACTTTGCTTTGAAGGAAGCTCTCACTGTGGACCCTCTGAGGAGTGACAGAAGGAGGTGGACTGTGTGAGAAAAAGCTGGGTGCAGTTGGTAGCATGCTATCACTGATGCTCCACACAACTTTGGGATCCTTTGCCCAGGGTGTTGCAGGACAGCAGCACACTGGCACATTGTGGGGAATATGACTGAAAGGCTGCAGGCTGCCAGTAAGAAAAATTGAGGTGTAGTTCAGCAATGTTCCTTCACCAGAGTGAACATTTTCTGCAGATACTCAAGCTGTGTGAGAAAGAGAAATAATCTTCTTTACTCCCCGAATATCCTTTCTGAGGAAGGAATGAGTCAGGCTCTGTGGGCAATCTCCTCATATGACACTCTGAAATCCACTGAAACGGGCATATGCTGATTTGCAAAAGCTCAAGCCAGAATTGTTAAGTTCCCTCTGGTTGTAATTAATTTTTCCTTGACATCCCTGTTTCTATAACATCAATAGGAACAAATGGGCCCTAATGCTACAAGTTTGTTTTACATACTCTATCTTTACAGAGCTATTGGTCAGCAGAGTAAACGCATTGCACAGGGCCACATTATGCTTGGGAGGCACTGTAATGGGTCCATAAATGAGAAGTGTCTACAAAAGTGAAGTCCCTGGACCCACTCAGGATCCTTGCTGGTACTGGCTTTTGCCTATTATTCCCAAGACTCTTTTCCTCCTTCCACATCTATTTCATGAATACTTATTCAGTGCTATTAAAAGTTCACAAGAATTTAATGTGCAAAATACTCCATTTGCTTATTTTATTCTAAATTTTCCCTATTACTTAAAATGAGTAGTGACAGATTATCCCTTTGTTAGATAATATACAATTTACACTAAATATTATCCTTCTTGTTAGGATACTTATTTAGAAATGTGCTTATACCTTTTTGTCTTCTAATTAAAGCAAAAGGAAGATTAAAACAGAAATTATCATACTTGAAATTCTCTGACAGAAAAGAGTAGTTTAAAATAACAGTAAATACAGAGCTTTTACAATAGATGTGAGTGATACTGCAAGTCAAATAGTTCTTTAAAATTCCCACTGAAAATTTCCCTATAAAACAGATTTTCTTTTTCTTAAATCTAACCCTTCTCTACAGTCTCTGTGAAGTCGAATAACAAAATAAAACTTGAATAACAGAACCATTCCTATCGAGTTAAAAAAAAGCATCACTCTGTAGTAGCTTATATTTTTTTCTGTTACATTTTGCCTTATTGTAAAATTTTCTTCAACTTGCTGAAAGCACATTAACTGCTAGATAGGCGTCACACCGATGTCTCCATGCTGTAGCTTACAGCCGTGAATTTGCTACGATCTGTTTAATCATCAGTGTATTGATTTTCCTCAGCTTTCCTTCATTTTAGCCCCATAGCAGGCTTCTGTAATTTCCTTTGGACAAAGTGTAACCAAACTGTGCTAAGTGATGTTGATTTGCAGGCAAAAGTAAAGGGGTAAATATAAATTAACAAGCTATAAACATTTTACAAGTGGGGAGTCAATAAAAACAGTGTCTGCAGTTCTTTAAAAAAAATTATTTGAAGCAGATTGTTAACAAAAGTGTCCAAAGAAACTGACATGAGTCTGAGAATAATTTTTGCGCTTTGTGATTAAGAATTGATCAGTCTAAAAGCCTCTGATGCAACTGAATCACCCATAAGCTGCTGGACTGAAAAGGCTCAGCAGGGGCTGGTATTTGTTTGTTAAACTCCCATGATTCCAAGTAGATAATTGGTCTGTGAAGTTCATGGCAGAATCTGAATTTGCTTTCTTGCTTCCCAGCTGGCTGAGCACTGGTTTATAGACTTCTGTGTACAAATTTAGCCAGCAGCAAACCTCACATCTTTAATGTAAAAGGTGTTTTGTTGTGTTTTTCAGGTGCTGAGTGGAAAGCCCACACTCCAGAAGCTCATTAAAAGGGCCAGGTTACAGTACAGGTTTATTTCTGTCACAGCATTTCAAAAAACAGTGACAAGGATTAATACATCACTTTGGTACTGGAAAAAGCCTGATACGATCCCCTGTGAATTTGATCATCTGTTTTGTTGCCTGTATAAAATTCAATCTCCTATTATATCCTGAAGTTACAGCTGTAAACCAGGGCTGATAAGAATTCAGAAAGCACTGCCAGAGCCTGTGGAGAACTAATTGTTTTATTAAGCAGCGCCTTGTTTATTTGTTATTTATCTCATACGTCACTCAGAGAACCAGCTCTTCTTTCAAATGATAAAGCATGATAAATCTGCTGTACATTATCTGTGACAGGCACTATATTGTATAAATATGTACAAGTAATGGAGTTTAAAAATCTCTCAAACTGTTACTTCTACTCTGTTGTTGCTTATGAAAAGCTATTTTTGAACATTTACGGAATTCCTTCCAAGGCTTTTCATAATTCTGACAGTAAATTCAGATCTACAGATTGCCTAAAAAGTCAATTCCATCTGAAGACAGAGCCTGACAGTGTAATTGCATGCTCTGGCCTGATCTGGGGAAAGCATCCCTATGTGCAAGTGTTCAAGAGATTCGCAATGGCCCCCTCCTCCAGGAGCACAGGTAGCCCTGTTTCTAGAAAGTCCTCTGTGAACGGTGCACTGTCCTAACGACGGGCAACAGAAAGGACACCAGATCCCTTCCAATACAGATTAATACTCGTGTCAAAGCTTCTTGGGATCCATGAGCCAACACATCTGAAGATAATGGTAGCTCTATCATTGCCTCTGATACCTTTGTGATCAGACCCAGAGACACTACAAAGAATTACAAGATATAGTATTTTAAATCACAAGCTAGAGCAGATGGGCTTCACTGCATATTTATGAACTACCAGTATAATGGGATCATTTCTGGGAGTAGGAGGGAGAAGGCTGAAAGTCCACTTCCATTTACTTAGGATTTATGTAGGGAACAATTAATGCTGTCCTTTAAAGAAAGCTTGCTTCGTGTTCCAGCCTAAAGCAAGGCTCATTTTTTTTGTTGCTCGCATGTAGTAAAAGACATTCATATTATTAGTTCCACTGATTTCATGGGAATAGTCACAAGAAAAAACACTTAATCATTGGTACTGTGGGTGGAGTTTTGGTTATTTGTCTTTTTGCTGTGATTCATTATCGTGTGTGTGAAAATATGTTTCAGTATACCATAATTCAAAGCCCACACCTTTACACAGAGAAGGATTTGAGGACCGAATGTAATCAAAGAAACAGATATAAAAGATACACATTTTACCACAAATGTCAGAAATTAGACAATAAACCCACATTATTCTTAACACTAGTTCTTATTCCTAATTCCTTAAGTGCCACATCAGCATTTTAACCCATAATTGATTGTATATGATTGTCTGTACAATATATAGCTAAACAGACCCTTATTTGCAGCTGGCAATTTATTGCCCTCCTGCATTACAACAAAGAAACCCAAAATGGTAGCCAAAGAGAAAACTGCCAGTCAAAACACTCTTGCTCTCTTATTCGCACTGTTGCTTTCTACCTCCACACTCCATTTTTCTCTAACAACAAATTTAACTTATGAATGAGAAAGGTTAAAGAAAAAATATTTAGTTGCCAAAAACATGGCAAAAATATTATAAAAAGATCTGTTACTGTTAAACACTGTATGTCCTTAGAAAAATGCTAGGAACCACAAGAGTTACACTTTTATCTAAGAGGTAGCATATGTGCCATATAATACATATGTTGCAATCACAGCAACTTATTTTGCATGAACAGCAGCAAACTCTGAAAAAAAAAAAATTGTCCAGTGCTCAAATGAAAGCTGTCATCATGCCTTCCTTTTAAATATGCATTCAAAGGAAAAGCAGTTTTATATACTTTCCCTGACAGGTTTGGTTCCTGTTTTTTTTTTTTTTTGGACAAGAGTGTCTGTTAGCATTAAAAGAAAAGAAGCATGTTTATATTTTTTCTATTATAAGGTGTCTCAAACAGTTCCATAATGTCATCATCTTTATGTGGAATTATATATATTGAGTTAAAATAATTATTCACTTGCTCTTATTTCTTTCTTCCAGTGATGACTTAAAATGAGGGTTCGTATTTGCCTCGTACCAGATACTGAACTGGTATTCCCTTTAAATATTTTTTATCCAACCATTAACAATTTGTACCACCTCTTCATCTACAAAAAGGAAATATAAAAAAAAAAATATCCTGAAAGATTCCGGAAACCATAAACTGTGTAGCTAAATATTGAGTGTTATGTATTCAGCACTCCCTATTCTGCATGACCGTGAAGTGTCTATTTGTGCCATAATAAAGGGATTTTAACCCTGCTCTCATAACACTTTGATACCTGCCTTCCTTGGGCTCTATTGTACTAGTACTGTACATTCATAGAACAAAAGCAACATCTCTGTCCTTGACTGCTGCCCGCCTTGATAATGGAGCAATACTTCCCTCCCAGGTCATTCTTCAAAAACGGAGGTGGTCTCACACTAAGTGGAAAACAAGAGTTCACAGAGCAACAAACTGTCCAGAGGGCAGAGTAATGGAAAGATATCCATAGACTCTGAAGTCCAGGTCACTGTTTTCATACACAGTGACATGAATTAATCTCAGAAATTTAACACACATTAAAACTAGGCACATTTGTCTCCATATTCCTCCTATTAGAAGACTGTATTTGGAGTCTTTATGTTGCCAGCAATGATGGCAGATAGCCCAGCTACCAGCCTTTGCAGGTTAAATTTGCTTCAGACCTTAGACAAGAATGATTGATATCAGCTTTTCAGGGAGGTCTTCTTCTTCAAAAAGCATAATGGCAGTGATCATCGAGTTTTAAGATTTGCTTTATTAAACACCATATTGATTTGAGTTTGTGTACTATAAAAATTGAGTGCAAATGAAACTAGCAAAGACAAACTGTATCTCAAAGCATTAATTTTATGCCACATTCTTACAAAATAACCCCAAATTATCCTGAACTACAGGACAAGTGTGTTTTGCTAACTAGACATGTTGGTACAGTTTTAGATATATCACTATTCACTTTCAGTCTTATCACTCTGAATCCAATGATCTAGACCCTAAAAAGGCATGGCAGCACCTAATTCAAAAAAACTCTGCCCTAAATTCTTGTGATCTCAGATTAGCAATGTTTTAATACATAAAAGCTCATGAGAACTTTTGTGCCTTGATTCAGAAGTTAATTTGACCATCAAGTACTCTTAACATAGTTAAAAAGAAAATTAAATCCTTTTCTGTCCAGCCTTGGAGACCAAAAAAAGTGGCACTATCCACAGCTACATTATCATATTTGAAGAAAATTTACATAAAACCAGAAATTCTATAAATTTGGTTTTAGGACTCCATTACTAAATATACTCTATTGATTTAGAGTATTCCCTGGTGCTGAAATATTTGATCTATTTTTTTTTATTCTGAGTTGTTACACAGAGCAAATACTTCTAAAGCTTCTGGATTGCTGCACAATCTAAATGCTTCTACACCTCTAGGTTACTTTTGCTGAAGCTAATTTTTTTTTTTTTTCCATTTCTATTAGAAAGGACTGGGAGACCACAGTAAAAGAACATGAACACCTTTTCTAAAGGTCTACATAACTTTGTTCCCAAAACTTGGGAGAGGATAAACAAGACTTCCAAAGAAGCAAATCATTCAGGAAAGTGTGAAAACATGATACATACGTGACTAAAACAAAATTGCAAGGAAAAATAAGTGTATGATGCTTCACAAAAGAAGACTTTTCAATCCCTGGAGGACAAAACCAATAAAACATTCTAAAAACAATTTTTCAAAAGAACTTTCCAAATCCTTTCCCTCTCCAAAAAAATTAACTGGCACTCTAATCAAGGCATTTTAGAGTTAAACACACTTACTTCTGAGAAAGATACCAGACTCTGCAACTTCATGTCATAAAATTTTTCTCCTGACTGTTTGCTCATGCTGCCTTCACAGTCACCAGAGCCTCGATGACACACAGAAGCACACAGCCAGGACAGTGATGGGCAAAAACACCCCATGACATGAAGCCCTACTCCTTGATCCTTTAAAGCTCTTGGGAAAGCAAGTGTTACTTCTGGCAGGCAGGCGAAGAGTCCTCCACTGACAGGCTGCACAGCTGTTCTTTAGCCACATCTTTGTGTGTGAAATACAATCTCCAGAGCTTTCACAGAGCCTAGCTGCTGAGCCTACCTATTCAAACTGGGCAGTGGAGTGAGGCTGAGATTTTATTCAGTGCTTAAATATGAAAATGACTGTAATATGTGTGATGGACAAGGACTTAGAGAACAGTAACTCCAATTGATCTGAGTATTTGCACACATACACATTCTATTCAAAGCATCTGTAGGCTATAGAATGTTATCAGAAGACTAATATATCCCAA
Source organism: Nesoenas mayeri (assembly GCF_963082525.1). Lineage (NCBI taxonomy): Eukaryota > Metazoa > Chordata > Aves > Columbiformes > Columbidae > Nesoenas > Nesoenas mayeri. Next base: position 30,668,605 of record NC_137548.1, read on the forward strand.
TCAGACAGGATTTATTTATAGAGAACGCTCTTTTCGCAGTGTTAGATGCCTCATTAACTTGATTCAGCTTGCACACAGCAAAAATATTCCTCCCTCTTCAGCTTTTTGATAGGGAATTATAATTTCTTGTTTAATTTGTTAAAATCCTTTCGCTATGAGGACATTTCAGAAATGCTTTATTGTACATGACTTTTTTAAATGCCAGAGTATTCATTTTGACCAAAAAGGCTCTCCTTTTGCTGATTTCCTCTTAAGAGAGATACCAGAGAGGATTGTCCTATTTCTTCTTTTCATTTGCCTCTTCCAGAAACCATTAATAACCAGCATTTGATCCTCCTACACAAAAGTTCATGATAGCAAAGTTGAAAGAGTGGGTTATACATCGTGCTATGAACTGATTATAACTTTAGTATGTCACTGCTAGTGTCACTATAAAGCTAAGGGAAATTGTACTGTAAGAATTTTATCTAAATGTAAGTTCAAACTCATTCCTGGAAAATTTAGGGAATCTATAGGTGTAGAAAACCTGGAGATTTAAAACTCACCATTTCAAGTTACTGTGTGGAGTTTTACAGGATTTAACATCAGAACCTGGCCAGAAGAAACTGGTGACAAAGTATAAGTCTGGTTTTGGTATTTTGCCATTTTTCTCTTTTTTTTCCATAATGCAGCAAACTGGTTTCAGTTCCATAGCCTTCTCTCACTACTGAAAAAGATTAAAAACAGAGAAAACGGGAAACATCTGGAAAGATACATGAACTAGGAATATACGGAATTGACTGAATTGCAGTCATATGCCTAGTCATTAGACAGGGTCTCATTAATTACTGGAATGCAACAGGGATTAGGAGCCAGGGATACTATTTTGAATAAATAATAGTAAATGCATTATTTAGTAGTTGCAGTTCATTTATAGCTTGTTTTTGAACTGCTGATATCAATATGCTTCTATGGGTTACTAATCAAACTCTTCTATCTTAAAATATTTCAGATCAATGCAACATCCTTTTTTAACATACTTTACAAGAAAAAATATGTTCACATGCACTCTAACCATTCCCACCATAAACCCCATTCTCATTTCTTAAGCATTCTGTTTTATCAACATCTGAATATAGAGAACTGTTCTTTAGAAATGGTTTATTGAATTTCTTTTTAAGCAAGATGTGGGAAAGTGACATGAAAATAGTTTTTTCCATCAAAGCTAAGTTTGTGGCAATGTTGCTTAAAAGAAGATTCCATTCTTTAAGAATCTGTGCAAAACAACTTTCATTTTAAAAACACAGTAAATATGAAGTCAGTGTTAGTCTCAAGAGTAAACTGAAGGCCCATTGCCTAAAACAAGGAACATGACATTGCTGAATTTTATGATTTTGTTGTAAAATGTCATGATAATTTGGTAGTTTATTAAAAACAAGAAAGTTAGTAAAGATGTGAATACTAAATCTTATTGGTTATTTTAAAGTTCGCTTCCATGTACTATAAAAATACTTGGGCAAAGGTCTTGAAAATATGATCTGAGTCAATGTGAGCCAGAAGAGCCATAAATATCTCTACCTCTATTCCTATCTCTGTCTCTATCTCTACCTTTCTCTCTAGCTGACTACCCAGTTTTCTTTCTTTCTTCAGCTGTGTCACATTTTTAAGGACAACCTCATGATTTATGCAGCCACTACATAGCTCTTGAATATTTCAAGTATGTACATGACAATCTGGAATCCAAACGACTTGAAACACAAAGAAATTATTACAGAGCAATCAGTCATCAGATGTGCTCTGATCTCTGGTAAACCTGTGCCTGAGAAATCCCATAGCACACATGCTAACGATGGTGAGCTACTTTGAATTAGATTCACAGTAAGCATAAAGGCTCAAACACTTAACCTGGAGCAGCTGACGCATGACAAATCAATAATTAGGCTAATTTTATTATAAAATTATTTCTACTTAAACTTTTTAAGTTAGAGAAAGTTACATGAACACTGCAAGTGCTGTTTAGCACCATTTACGTTAGAGTGAAAACTGATTCGCTGAATGCCCTTCAACAACAATCTTGGTGCCACATAATCTAGGGGTGACAAGGATTTCTTACACTGTAAATGCCCTATTATGACACAGAATGACCAGGTCACAGACAGACTTCTCTCTAAGCAGTATGAAAATATTAGAGACATCTTTTTTAGCCAAAAAAAAAAAAGTATTTTATTTCTGTTTCTACAAATGCTTCTTTCATATTTTGCTAATGCAGCCATACTACATTTCTGTCTGTGTTTCCTTCCTTCATGCATTAATGCTGATGAGCCTGTGCAATTTCCTCAGTGATGAGCAAACCTGCCATTAAAAACACTGTTTAACCTAAAACATATAACAAGGATAAAAACAGCAGCAGTTCATAAATGAGCCTGAGTTTCCATGGAGGTACTATAGATCTTGCTTGTGTCTTAATTAGCTTCTCTGCTCTTTAGAAGTGCATTCTGGCTAATCTGATGGTTTTCTGACAGTGTAGCCTGGTTTTATAAGAATGAATTCCTCTTTCTCCATGTACATCATGACCGAGACAATGAGGATGACCAAAAAAGCAGAACTTAAAGTTTGCTGAGAAAACACTATACAGTACTCATCACAATTAAATTTGCTCAAATACAATGTCCTGGAAAGTGGGAGTAATAATAATAATAATAAAATGTAGAGATTTTAGAATAAACTCTTCATTATTTTCTCCAAATTTTTAGATTAAGGGACACTAATGGTATTTTTTTCTCTAATAGCTCCCTACCTAATGTAATCTTAATTAAAATCTTACCTGTAAGTAATACAAGATGGTTGTAATCAGTTGTTTAAATTAATAAAGAAGTTTACACGCATTCATCATGAACCCCCATTTATGGTAAATTTGTAATAAAATCTGGGTCATTACCACATAAAGGCCAGTTTAAAATGTCAGATTCTCCAGAAAGCTTATGAGTTTCAGCAGCCCAAGTGAAATTTTCCTTTTATCCCCTATTTTCACCTGTTTACCTCCTCAATATATTATTCCAATCCATCAATGCATGAGAGCCTCCCAGTCACATTTTCCAGCTGCTTCATGTACCTGTATATAGCTTCTTCCTGGCTCACAGGAATTTTATTCAGCATGGTCCAGCATTTCCAAAGGATCACCAGTAAGGCTGATAATTTACAAAAGAGTACTTGAGATTGTTCTGATACCTGACCAGCTCCTATATAAGAGAAGGCTTCACTAGGTTTTTGATATGTGAATTCCATATGCATGCTTTTTAAGTACTGGTCAACCTCCTCCCAACCAAGATCTCCAATTATCCTCAGTTTGCAAACAGTATTTTCTCACTTCTCTCTTGAATTTGATTCAATTCCATATTATCCTGTCTCCACTTCAGGTTCTAATGTTTTTTCCTGTCATACATGACCAGATTTTGTAACAGTTTTATTAGCAGCTCAGAATGCCCCAAGTCCACACAGATTATTCCCTAGTGATTTCTCTTCAGAATAGGCTTAAGTAATTTTTATCAAAAAATGTATCCACTTGTCTTCTCCAAAACAATGACAAGTCATTCTGTATTGCACCACAGTAAGTCAAGCTTAGTTTCTTCCATGCTATAGAATACTACCAAAATAGCCAGAAAATGTTATAAGGTGTTCTGTGTGTGACAAACTGGTGCTGTTGCTGGGGGAACTAACCTTCATTTATGGTATTTCACTTTTTCTCTGAACACTAATCCAGGATCCTTATATATACTGTTGTCTTCACAGTTTCCAGGGAGTTTCTCTGTTAGCAATGCTCCCATTTCCAGAATTTCAGGCCTTAGATTCAGATAAGGGTATAATCTCTTTCAATCCAATGTGGATTGTCTTTATGATAAAATTACTTTTCCGCAAATACCAAAATAACACTTGACGTAAGTCAGCTTCTGACAGGTAACTATTGAAGATCAGTTACCTCTGTTTTAATCCCCCTTAGATTCAATGGCAATAATTGTGTTAACTAGAGTTATTTTAAAGACAGGGTCAAATAACAGACTAAAAATGTGTTTCCTTGTTAGATGTGTTAGTCTACTGTGAAATTATTCTTCCTGCCTCTACAGAGCAATCTGAAACAGTAAATAAGTGCCCAGAGGACGACATGCACCAGAGGCACTCAGGTACTCAAACAACAATGTGGGAGTTCAGATAGACAGACAGATAGATGGACCTCAAATAATTTTATGTTGATGTGATGGTATTTGTGAACTAAAAGAGCATCCTCCACACAGCCTGAAGTGAGTCAGGCTGATAATAAAATGCAAGGGATTCAGCCTCCCACATCTGACTCTAAATTCTCATTCACTCTGCTAAAAAAAAATTCTTCATTTGCTCAATCTAGTTCAAAAATTGTTAAGCACTTCTGTGGTCAGCGTGAGCCATAGCAAAGCATGCTGAAGTCTTTAGAAAACATGGCTTACTGGACTAGATAGGAAAAGATTTTCCGAGCCATCACAGTAGGAATTAATTTTAAAAGAAGGACATGAATCGATGTGTCTAAGCAGCAGAAGCAGACTAAAAAGACAGAAAGACTCTATGAGGAAAGCTGAAAAGGATTGTTTGCATATAAAATCTGGGAGGAAGAATGTTTTGGGGGCACTTGCACATGGAAAAGTAAAGAGCTACTCAAATCTGGAGGGAACACAAAAGAAAAACATGGGGTGTCCTGGTTCATTAACTGAGTGAAAATATCATCTACATGAATGGCTTCCCTATATGTTGTGTCAGGTTGCCATTAGCACTTTTCAGTAGCCATTCTTCAAACTGGAGAAAAATAGTGTATTTCAAGATGTATTAAATCCAGGCTGAACAGCAAGATTAAATCAGGCCATACTTCAAGGAAGGATGTTTGAGAGCAAAAGTACTTCATTCCCTTCAAGTCACACTGCTGAGAAAGTGAGAGAATATCATAAACATAATGCCAGAATACATTAAGCCAGAAACATAATAATTTTTTGCTTACCTTCCATCCCCCATATCCAGTCCAATGACTTCTGAGTTCGATCCTTGAGAACTGGGGCCAAGACACCACAAGCAACTCCACAACTTTCATTGCCACATGCACTCCTCCCTCATAGTGACTCTCTGCTTCACTCATAACCAGCCTTACCTATATGCATTCAGAAACTGTGACTTGAAGAAAACGTACTAGAAAAGGCAGTGCAGGATTAAAGGCTGCATATCAAAGTACCAAAGGCAGCAGTGGTTGAAAAAGTAACTGGCAAAAATGAGACATACTTTGAGAGATGTACTTCTGTAGTCCTTAGTTAAATCTTATTTCAGATTCTGTTTTGTCTCATTTCCATTTAATTATGATTTTGGATTGTATCCCTCTAAATCTGTACTTCATTATTACCACAGCATATCTGGGCTTTTTTGAATGAGACTAATTGGCATCCTTACTGGCAGTCTCAACAAAGAGGCCAAAGACTGAATGTGCATGGAGAATGAATTGTCACCCTATTTGAAACTGTCCTCCTTAAACAGAGCAGAAACATGGTGGAGAAGCAGGGTTTGTGGTTGCTGGTGATGCCAAACATGCTTCCTGGAGGCAAGGTAAGGATGTTATTGTGCATGGACCTCTTCCTGCTAGCAGCTCACCAGCCATCAGCCAAACTTCACTCCAAGGGTCCTCACAGACAGCAGTTTGCAGGACCAGAGTGTAGATGAACAGTGGACTTCACCCTTAGAGGGCTGTTGATCTTGTCATTTTTAAAAGTAATAAAATTCAAACATACAATTAAAATATCCAAATGTCCAAATACCTGCTACTTTCAGCTTCTGCTTCAGTGTAAATTGGATGAAGTCCCATTCATATTGAAATGTAAATGTAAAACATAGATGTAAAAGGTATTTAAAAAAAAAAAAAAAAAGGCAGCTTGGAAAAAGATAACGTTTTCCATTTGTGTAGAAGGTAATGATACAATATTCAAGTTTTCCACTCATAAGGTAATATTTTTTGTCTAAGTCAACATACTTTACCATTTTTAAACTTTTCTCATCAAATTTTTGACAGCAGGTTTTCCAATTTTGACAGCTTTTAAAAAGTAATTTTAACAGACGAGTGATTTCTCCTCTCAGCAAAGTCAGATTATGTGAAATGTCAATGTAAAAACCATATACTGTGACACATAATCATTTTTCATTGAATTTACTCATTAATTTTACTTGCTATTGCTAATAAAATGTAAGTGCTTAGCTAATTGTATTGCTTATTTAAATATTTTAAAGGAATGTATTTTAAAATTGCATTTTTTTCTGACTACAAAATTTCTCAGAGGCAGCTATAATTTGTCACCCTTCCAATTTATTTAAAGAAGAAGAATTACTATCACAATTGATATTCCCAGCTGAGCGGCCAAAGAATGAATCAGCAGGGAGAGGTTAAACCAGCCTTTCATCCATAAGGGTGGGCTCTTTGATTTAAAGGTTGAAGCATATCCGCAGAATTTTACAGGAAATGTTTTTTAGACATGGTGCATGTACTCTATAGAAAGCTGCAGACTTTTGTTACCTATGCTATTAGTTGTACATCTTTGGTAAGAGTGAACTCAGCAAAGAGGAGAACTTCAGAAAGGGACTGGACAGCTCAAATTTTTCACTTCTAAATCAAACTAAGCTCAAGTGAGGCATAAATGTGTTAGACTCCCTGCTACCTCTAAAGGAATACAGTAGTTCTAAATTCAAGTTTTCTATTTCTGTGCAGCGAGTTTTATTTGTGATTTTCTACACCAGAAATCCAAAAGGATTATCTATTTCTACTCTATGTCAAAATGAGAAAAAAAAAAAAAAAACAAACACCCACCTTATGCTCTCAAGATCAAAAGATCAGTACTATAGATAAAGTGTGTCTTCAAAGCCTTTGGAGTATAAGCCCAAAGTCATGGATTCACCGAAGTTTCACACACCTGTAACAAAGACTGGAATGCAACCCTAGCATAAAGCTTACTCTTTATTTGTCTCACTTCATCCAAGAAAATACTTTAGTGCATGAGTGAAAGTACCCCGATAAGAGAATATTAAGAATAAATAAAGATTTTACCTCTTTATTAGCCCTTAAACCATCGAATAATCCTATGAAGTAAGGAGTATTTATGTCTCATAGCAGGAAAAAGGCTCAGTGTCAGTCCCTTTATGTAAAGTATTTCTATATCAGCTCAACTTAAGTGTCATTACGATCTATTTTGTATCCATTTTGATCCATCCACTTCATATATCTCTGGGACAAAAGTATGCTTGCATTCAATACCGCTGACAAACTTACCATGATGTAGGCTGCTCCTTCACAGTCTTAATGTAAAACAGTTCTAAATCGAGCAATGTTCAATTATCCCTGAAAGTACAGATGACTTAGTTCTTCGTTAACTTCATTGTTTTCCAGTAAAAGTGAAATGTGCTGTATGCAAATTAAATAATACCAAGTGTCAGCACTTAAAAGAAATGCTCATTTAGCTTCAGTAGATTTTTTTGTTGCAAATTTTATTCATTTCTTTTATAAGAAATTTTGTTTGTCTTAATTTGTTCCAAACGCAATACAATCATGAGACACAGTGCCTGCTGGCAAAGTTGGAATTGCTGTCAGCAGGAAATGGCAAACTAATAATAAATGGTGGTACAATATTTATATTATAGTTTACTGGGAAAATGAATGCTGTTTCCATTACATTCCTGCTTGAGACAGTACACAATAACATAGTTGTTTGTCAAAATAAGTGGATAGAATTCTAAATGCTGTGGTGACTTATCTTGTAACCATCAGCTGGGGAAAAGAAAAAAAAAAAAGAAGAAGAAGAAAAGAAGAATGTATAAAACCAGAACCTTTTACTAGGTCGAATTTAGGAAATTTTAACTGGGAGTACATAGTGCAGTAATTAGTAGCATCTCACATTCAATGTCATTGGACACTAGTCTGATAGATCAAACGCTTGTGTATGTGGCCTACTTACTTAGCTGGTCACTCATAATTTTCAATAACAGCGCTGTTCTCATACAGGGAGGGGTGGTCCAGAGCCACTAGAGTACTCTGCAGGATGGTAAGGTTCAAGTACAACACTCTGTTTATGTACTCCCCAAAGTGTATCAAAGCTCAGATCCACAGAAATAAAAGAAAAGTCAAACAAAACAAGCATTAGACTGCGTAAAATAAGGTATGGACAAGGCAAACAGGTGAGGCATTGTTTAGGTGGCTAAGGTAGATCAATATCTGTGCTTGCAAGCCAGGAATTCTGCCTGCTTTCCTCTGGCACTATGCAGATCATCTTTCGGCCTGCAGACAGACTGTCGCCTAAACCCAACTGACAGACAACCTATTTCACCCTTGCAAAAATCATACCCATCTTCATTCTTGCAGCTCACAAGGGAAAAATAAAAGCCTCCATGCCCATGTAAAGTCACACTGCAGTGTAGGCATAAAACAACCTTGCAACTAATGTTCTTTTATTTTATTATGCTAATTACATCACTAAAGCAGTTAAGTTTTCTATTTCTTCAGTTTTCGATGACAAGTCCGTGCATTTTGCCTAGGCTGGTTTATCAAAGCATACTGCAGTAGTCTTTCAGGGTTTGAAAAAAATTCATGTGACAGGTTGATACTGTTCCCTCCTTTATCTTCAAATGATCTGTTTTATTATCTGAGATGTTTTGTGATATGGAGGCATCAAGATGCTCTGACTACACATGCTTATAACACAGATCAGTTAAAGCCCTTTCCCCTCAAAAAATACGTTTTCAGTTCAAGCAGGTTAAATTAACATATGGTCAGTTTAAAGAACCACTGGACTCCTTCTAGTAAACTCTTGCAGACCACCAGCCAGATAATCTGTACCACAGCTACCCAAAGTAGAACCAGGATTTTGTAGGGAGCCATGAAGTACTTCATTTCCAGCACCAGAACTTCCTATAGGAAAACCTGCCTACAGGAGCTGATAAACTGCAAATCATGCCAGCTTCAATACAGTCTCCATCTTTTAGGTCTTAGACACACAGTGTCACAATTTGATGCTGGGGAATGAAGATAAGATCTTTTTAGACCCTTAGAGAAAGCATTGTTCTTGCTTTGATAAAATATGTTAGTACAGATACTACATTCTGTTCACATTTTAAATTGAAAATCTCACACTTTTCCTAATTTCTGAACTGATTAGCAATTAAAATAGAGCTACAATTTCAAAATAATGTCTATTTCCCTATTTTGAAGAGGCAAAACGCTCAGCTTTAATCTCCAGAGTGTAAAAGGTCACCTTTGTAGACTGACGCATATCATATCTCCAAGTAATGAGAACAAGTGTGCTTTTCCTCAGAGCAACAACCTTACTTACTCTTATATTGCAACCATTTTCCTGCCTTACCTTTCTTTATGATAGAGGAAATGTAATTTACTTGTCAGATTGAAATGTTTGATATAAATCTTTAGCCTTTCTTTCAAACAAGTATTTCTGAAACACTATATTATAAACAACTGGCAGGTTTAATTAAACAACTACTTTATTTTCAGCAGCAGAATAAGGTATGATTATATTAATTGAATACTAGGACTTGTGACCAAACTTAAAGAAAACGTTTTCAGCTCAACAAGGAGGTATGATTATCTTAATTTCAAAGCAAGATATGTAGCGAGAATTGAAACAAAATATTTAAGTCTCTGTCTTTACAATTATTAAAAAATAGTTTCATGGTAAAAAAGTGAATAAATGCAATTTACAAACTATATATTCCCATGATAACTCTTGCTGTAACTGACAGGCTGGCTAACAAACTAAAATCTGTTAAATAAAAGTTCTAGAGCAATTTATTTCTGTGATGAAGGGAGTTTCAACTGAACTGCAATTTTAGCACATTTACAGGTACTTTTGAATTAAAATATTATGTTTCTACAAGTGCATGATAGCAAATTTTCTCTGTATTTTATAGGTTTATTTTTATAGCCAGGCAGAGAACCAAGGCTTAAAGCTCACATGGCTTCCTTACATAAGAATTCCAATTAATATAAGGGATTTTACCAGTGTGAGTAAAGGAGCAAAATTTTACCTAAACTGAATAACAAATATTCTTTTAAAAGTATCAACAATATTAATATTGTTTCTGCTTTTCATTCTGTTGTCTTGAAAACATTTTCTGTCATTTCCTACATGTATATAATAAATACATTTAAATGACCGTGATTTCCTATGAAGAGAAAAAAAGTTACAAGGTGTTAATGGGAAAAGGGATAAGACACAAAACATTTTTTAAGCTTCTTTTACTTGTTTGAAATAAAGAAAAGCAAGACATGTAAAATTTAAATGCATGCGATCAAACAAAATTACCAATATAAAATATGATGTTATAGGAAACATACATTTAGTTACAATCCTAATTATCCATGTTTAGATATGTTTATTTAGATAAACATATGAAATACTTTTGATCCAGATGTAGCAATTTCCATGCTGTCATTTACCTTGCAGAGATCATAGAATTTTTGCTTTTATCACATTCCCCCGAGTACTTTAATGTTTTCATTAAAAAGCCATAGTTGAGAAAACATGTCAGATGCTAAGCACGAAATCCACAATGCAGCAACATGGAAAAAATGAAACAACAGTTTTGGAAGAAATGTCTTTAAGTCAACCTACATACAATTTTAAATGACTTGCCAATGAATGTTAATTAGACTTAAAGTTACACTATGATCTAACTTCAAATGCTAAAGAAAACGCTTGCTGATTTATCTGATGCATGACCAAAGAACAAAATACAGCAAGATACAGCAAAGTTGCATAGGTATTTGGGATGGTTACTCCAATGTTAGCTAGAAATTAGGCCAAAGGCTAAGCAACATCCATGGGCAAGTGGTGATCATTAAAGACGTGATTTTTTTTCTTAAGGACTTGCTTAAAATGAAGCTTATGTTGAAGTACAAAAATGTCACTGTCTGACACTGAAGTATTTCTCTTCTTATAAAAAAACTTCATATCTTATTCTTCCTGTAGCTAATGAGACTCCTCAAGGATCTAAGCTGAGTATGTTATACTAGTTAATTTTATCATTATCCAACATATCTAACAGTTTGTAGGATGCTCATTAAGAATATTTCCAGCCACAATTAAGTTGAACATGAACATGGTTTAAGTAATCTAAAAACATCAATAAGTGTCAAATTATTATGTAATTATTTTGTACAGCAATGTTCCTTTGTCAAATGTGGACAGTAGACAAGTTCCCTCTAATTCATTTACTTTTATACAAGCAAGTGCGACATAAAAGAACAGATCTTCTCATATTCTCACACATAAATTGCTTAGATGTCAGTGGAATTATTCATGAAGAAAGTTAATGAAGTTTAGTGCAAGATTTTGAAATGTTCATTTACTTTGGGGGAAAAATGTATATGGGTTAACAAAGACGAATTCTTCATTTTCCCAATAATAGGAGATTTCCTTAGAGTCTTCCATGACATATCTCATCAAGATTCATCATTCTGCAAAGGACATAAGGAAATCAAAAGCAAGCATTCATATTTGCTAATATATCCTGTGAAGCCTTTTGAAGAGAAGTGAGAGTCTTTATTCTTGTATTTCTGTACAAGGCTGAGCAGACAGCGCTAAATAGACCGGTTTGCAGGAGATGAAAGGAGACAACAAAACTAACAGCCATACTCTTAATGGTAACCTTCAAATGTTTCTCTGCAATGTATCTTTCTAATTAGAAAGTCCTTCCACTCAATCTGTAAAATGCTTTGCTGATTCAAGCTACACAATTTACTAATGACTCTACTACTATCACTCTTGTTTCAGCCCTTTACTTCATCCCTCCTCTTTTTTCATTCCTTACCTCCCTCTGTCTCTGTGTATCCTCAGCTGAATTTTGCAGTTGTTCCTGAATCAAGCTCTACCTCCTTCTTTTTTGAGAAAGGAAATCACTTCTATTAACACCTGTGATCCCCAGCCTCCGTGTGGTGTTGACAAGAAAAGTCAGACACTGGCTTTTGTGCCTATCACCCCAAAAGCATTCTCTGCACTTCCATTTAAACTATGATACTGAAAATCACTGGTTTTCATGAGGCAATATGAATTTGCCTTGGTCATTCCTTCAATTCAACAAATTGTGGCTGTTCTTTCTACTTTTAAAGTTTAATAGCTGTTTAGTCTGCTTTTTGCTGCAAACTGTGTCCCTGTTTCTTCCTGATGGTCAAAGTCACTAATCTTAAGGAGTTTCTGTACTCAAGTGAGCTCTAAACAGCTCCCACTCCCTTTCACATACTATGCCTCATGGATAATTGACCCTTAACCCTCTGTCCCTGACCTTCAAAATTTGGAGTGGTAAATAAGAGTGGCTGATGCTGAGCTGATCTCCCAAACTACACACATGTTCACAACAGGAGTTTTCTCAGACTTTCGGGACATCACCAGCAAGAGTCACCATTCAGGAAACTCACCATATCTTCTTGTAATTTTATAGTGCCTAGGCCAATATCCATATTCCTCAGTAGTGTTCCAGGCATCTTACAAGCAGCAGCAGTTCAACACAGAAAAATTGGCATATTTTCCATTTCTCTGTTTCACTCAGAAAGACTACCTTCATCCTGCACTCAATCAGAAAACTCACTTTAGGTTTTCATTCCTGTCCCTCTTTCTCCCCACAAATCAATACAGTTGCCTAATCCTAGTAATCCTCTTGCCTTGCCTTTTACTCTCCACCACTACAGTTAGAAATATGTTAATACCTCCATTGTCTTTCACTGCACTGATTGCTACCTACTTCATCCAGATTTCTATTCCATCATTTTCACAATCTCTTGGGAAAGTTTTCTTTCTTTGGATTCCTTCGGTCTGATTTTCCATGTAAAATTAAAGCATCTTTGAGGTTTTTCATAGCAATACTCCACTTGTAACTGCAAATCCATACCATGCCTCTTCTGTCACACTTCTTGCTGGACCAATTATGCCACAGTTTACTGACACTACTACTTCTGACTTCGACTTTGTACCCACCGCATGGTGCCAGCCTCCTTTTTTAGACCCATTTTTCAAAGAGTACCTTGCCAGCTCCACAAGCATTTACTCTTATTGCTTATCCATTGCAAATACATTGAAAAAAGATCCCACTATCAGGCTTTTAGCTAATTTTTGGCTGCTTTCATCTTGTCCAGCTACTTAAACTGAAGTAACCTCAGGACAATAAACCAAAATATGTGGTTCCAAAATAGAAGCCAGATGTTAGTTTACATCTGACCAAATGTACTTTCTAAGAAACATGATAAATTTTATGTCTGTTGTCACCTGCACTTTAAAATGCAATAACTTTTTTCTATTAAAATACATGTAGATAATGTAGATCTTTAAGGTTCATGGACATCACTTTTGGTACTCTGCAACACTCACAACTGTAAAAAATCCATCGTTCAATGCCTTGTGCTGATCCATCGCATGTCTGATGAGCAGGCAGGTAAATGGGCATGTAAATGCAGAATAACTTCTTAACTCTCCTAAATACAGGAAAATGTAGAATCAGATCTGTGGCATAATTTTATAACTTTAGCTTTGACTCAGTGGTCCGTTTGCTGCTTGAGTTCTATTGTTTTGTAATTGTTTTGTATTGTTTTCTATTCATTAGAAATTTTAGTTTCTAAAAGAAATCTGATAATACTGAAACTACAAAATTTTAGTATAACGAAGTTCAGTTGAATTTTAGTTCAGTTTAATTCATATTAGTAGAACATGTTTTCCTAAAGGCAGGAATTGCTTTTGATCTTTAATTGCGAAGAGGGTACGTGCAAGATCTTGTACCTGGATGGCAGCAGCCTCTGCTATCAATACAGGGTGGGGGATGAAGGGATTGAGAGCAGCCCTGCAGAGAAGGACTTGGGGGTAAAGGTGGATGAAAGACTGGACATGAGCCAATAATATGAACCTGCAACCCAGAAGGCTGATCATATTTTGGGGTTGCATCAAAAGAACTGTGGCCAGCAGGTCAAGAGAGGTGATTCTGCTCCTCTGCTCTGCTCTGGAGTCCTGCATCCAGCTCTGGAGCCCTCAGTACAGGAAAGACAGAGACCTGTTGGAGGGGGGCCAGAGAAAGGCCACCAAGAGAAAGGGAATATCTCTCATATGAAGACAGGCTGAGAGGTATGTATAGCAATCCCATGGCCATTAAACAATCCTACTGGACACAATTTAATCTAGGCAATGGTAGATGCTGAGCCCTGCCAAAAAGTAACTAGAGCAGGACCAGAGGAAAAAAACATACTATTTTCCATCTTCTTGAAACCGAATGCTAACGTTAGGCTTAGCTATATTAAAAAAAAAAAAAAAAAAATGCAGCAATTGATAGCTAAAGAAAGAAAAGCAGAAATGGGGCCTGTGAAGGAATCCTGCCTTTCTTAGTAAACATAAAGAACAACATTTAAATACAGTCCTTGAAGTAACCATAAAACATTTAATATAATGGTGGAGACAGCACAGATCAGACAATATACTGAAAATCTCCACAGATCCCATTTCCTATGGAGCCCAAACCTTTCTTACTGCAATGGAAGAGATTTGTCTTTCAACAACTTTAGTTGCTGGGTAGAGAGCTTTTGGCATTGCTCAGGTCTGTTCAAATGATTTGGTCTGAAGAATCTGTAGAAAGAAAAAAAGAAATCATGTAAATATTAGTTCAAATTTGAATATGAATATCAGTTTGACTGCATTTGTAACCAGTCACACTTTATTTGACTCTTTTTTTCTCATCTAAATATGTCTTTCCATTGAAGCCAAAATGTTTCATAAAAATGTGTCAATTTTAATGAAGTTTTCAATAAGAGTGTTCTAAATATCCTGGCTTGTCTATTTAGTCATTTCCTAATGAGAGAGTGAAACAAAGGTTTGGAAAGAGAAACAGACACACGCATACACACACAAAAAATCTGTCTTTTTTTTGGCCCTAATACAGATATATGCAATTCTGTGACATTAAAATGTTCCAAATAATTTTATTTCCAACATGGAACAAAGCAAAAAGACATCTCAAACCATACATATTTTCACAGACTGGGAAATAACATGTTGCCCTTAGGTTAGCTCTAGGTATGACATTTTGTGTTTGCTTGCTGCAAACAATACAGTAGGACTGTAATAAGGAATACTTAGGAAAATATTTTTCAGCTTGAATTCATTAGTAGTCACAAAGGCAAATTCCAGTTGGCTGTAATTTTTATATCTAAAATTTTTTTACATATATTCTTTTGGCCTATATAAATCAGCTCCTTAGACAAAACAAATAAAAAAACAAACAAACAAACAAAAACAGTACTTGCAAACATAACAAACCAGTACCATATACACAGGTAATTCTGAGGATTATGCTCAATTACATTTCAAATAATATGTCAGTTATATGAGTTATACTGCATGCAAATATATTTTAAAATCACATTTATACTGGCTTCTACAAATATGGTTGATTTAAATAATAAAAAAATCCATTTTGAATTTACCATTGTTGGATAAGAAGGTGCAAGAGACAGGATCCATAGGCAGCCCCTATAATCACAGTTAGACCCTAAATAGATGCAAACGTTATATGAATTTGCTTTGGTCAGCCCAAGTTCCCTTAAATTCGAGAAGCTGTGGCTGCTCTTCCTGCCCCTAAGGAACTACAGAGTGAAGAGGTGTTTGCTGCAAGCTGTATCCATGATTCTTCACAATGGCCAAGGACACTAAAGATCCAAGGAACACCTATGCCCTCTGCCAATGTCAAAATGCGCTTCCCCAAATCTTTGGATTAGCTTAATTTAGGATTTATAGTAGAAGTTCAAAAGCTAGAATTAACATGTATCAGATGTTGAGAACAAATGTCACAGGTTCTTGTAGTAATAATTTTAATATGTTAAATAAAACTACCAGATAATCCATGGAATACAATCATATTCCTCATTACAAAAGGAGGCAAAAAGTATTCAGTGGTCCCTCTAGTCAGATCTGGGGAAAAATAATCTTCCTAGTAGAATATTTGGCAACTAGTTTTACCTCAAACCCATGATGCTGATGTGTTATGACTTTTGAAAATGAACCAATACTTCATGTTTTTGTGTCATTACTCAGATTTTCAGATGCAATAAGATAGCATAATATAGACCTATCCATCCTGAAAATGAGAGCACAAATAAATTCACATAGCTTACTCAGTTAACCAACAAAATGTAAATTATCAAAATCCACAACAGGAAGGATCTATAGGCTAAGGATTATCTACTGAAGTGATTTACAAATAATTTTGAGGGTAAAAGTAGTAGAGAATTTTGTAGCATGATTGCAGACAAACAGGAAAAAAGAGCAACATTTTCACATTAATTATTCGTTCTATACTATCAGTTAACTTTACTTGATACTATAGTAGAGACATGTTCTATAAGCTTTTCATACTGCAGTGATGTAAGGCACACATGCAGCATAGGAATGAAGAAAGTCCATTTGTTAGGCTCATCTTTTCTTTTTCACTCACAATCATGTAGACATTCTATGAACTACCCACACTGTTTACAAGGTGGTATATGTATCGCCTATAAAACATCTGTGAAGCACTACATGTCCTAAATGTTAGTCAAGGATTGCTTCCTTTCAAAGTGATTATTGATCCACTGTTGAAACAACTTATAAAAACCATCATTTGGGAAAAGACTTATAACTTTCTGCTGTTATTCTATTACACATTTTAAAGTTATTTTAGGGGAAATGTCAATGTTGATGGATAATTTTGTACATAATTACAAGTGCCTATGAAATCTAGGAATAAAACAGTATTTGTTTTATTTATATTTCTATAGAAAGTAAAGATAATGTCTAGGACTGGCTTTTAAAACTATTAATGAGCCCTGGCAATGTGAAAAAGAGATGGATTAGGTAGATGTAATGAGATATGATTAAAGGGTGTAAGCACTGAAGGGTGTTGGAGAAATTCTTTTCAGGAGTATAATTAGTGTCTGATAAAAGTACTTAGTAGATGAGATTTTTGAAGAAGAAAGGTTAAGATAAACACATACCATATGACAAACCTGTTTAATTTTTTTCAGTTCTTTACATAGTCAATAATCTGTTGAAGTTTTATACATAAATAACATTTGTTGAATACTTAATGAAACTTCATAAGACTATTAAATGGGTTTTAATTCTAAAACATAGAAAGCAAAGTGTTGAAATGTCCTGTTGCATTTCCATTATGCACTTCTCTTTTGGTTTATGGAACTTTATTAATAATATGCAACCTGTTCCTGAAATTAAACAAACAAATTAACTTCTCAAAAAGCAAGCTTTCTAGAAGTTGCTTAGCAACTTTCAAAATGCTTTTTATTAGATTAGAAGATAACTCTTTTAGTTTAGGCTTTAAAATATAAAGCAACCTAAAGCAGATGATCCCAGACACCTTTACCTAACTCCTGGACAGAGATGCTTTTTTTTGTCAATTTGGCTAACAATATTTTGTACACTTTAAAATATCTGTTAGAATGAGGTATCAGGCCTTTTGGCTCCACTTTTAAGTATAAACCTTCATTCCACAACTGGAGTTTGAAATATACCAAATATTAGTGCAGTTGGAGCACTCATAGATGAAAGGCAGATGAATCTACTAGATACTTAGGGATCAGGAAGAGAGGTTCACTATTAAGGGTTTTTCTCAGCATTCCTATGGTCATGCATCTGTGTGAGGAACTTACCATGTGAAATATGAAAAACCGAAATAACAGCAAGTGCTGCCCCCCATGCATCTGGGGACCTCTCACTGAAGGAGAAACACTGCATCCTGATTTTCTCCATCTTCAAGACCAGCAATGATGGATTCCCCTCTTGTTTCCTTGTCCTTATGACACACTATCTTTTCTACAATAGTTCATTACAAAGAAGATTGTTCAGGATTTGGAGTATTTTAATAGTCTTTTCCTACTCAAGTCTTCATGAGGAGAAAAATTAGTAAATCATTGAAAGCTCTAGTCTGACACATGGCTTCAGAAATCTCCTCTGAAAGTTAATTCAGGCCCATGTGCCAAGAGAATCTGCCTCAAGACAGCTGCTTCTCTGCATTCAGTCACTGAGCAAGGGAACTCAATTGAGAGTAGCAGAACAGAAAAGCAAAACAAGCCTGAGATGAGCCTCTGCATGGAACCCACATGCTGATAGCACTAGCTTTGTTTCAGTGCAAAGGTGTAAACAATTATCATCTTTCTCATCCTTGAAAACATATCACCTTAAAGGACCACCAAACATCAGGAGCAGTCTTTCTTCCACTGTCCATATACAGGAATGTCCATTGTTTCTTATGACAGACTTCCTACTGCGCATGGCACATGAGATACTTGAGTCCCTACATGGCATGAAGGGTGGTCCTACTTATAGAAAAATGCACAGTTATAGAAAGCAGTCTCTAAATCATTGGCCAAGTTATTCATGTGTACTTCTTAATCAGTGCATAAAAACAGTTCCCACTAGACATCTAACCTATCCAGAGAACATTTCAAAATTCCCACAAAGTGTTGAGTTCAAGTGTCTTGCAGAACTACCCCAAAAGACTTATTGCTATCAGTGAACAAATAAAAGAAGTAATACAATTGGAAAAGAGCTCCTGTTCCTACTACACACAAAAAACAAGTACGTACATCCGACTTGATGGCTGTTTTCATGAAGCTAGATATAGGCAAGGGGAGCACTGCTTTTGTGCTATTTCAATGGTAGATCAAGATCTTAAAAAGCAATGGAACAGGTCATTTGTCTCATGACTTCAGAAGTTTATTCAGATCCTACAAGTCCATCACTAATTAATTAATTAAGCATGAGATTTGTAGCTCCTCCAAACATCAAGCAGACTTTTCAATAGATGTGAACGCAGGGTCTTATTCTAGGTACCAGAAGAAAACTTCAAAGTCATTTCTAATCAATGGCCCTAAAATAAGACTGAAGAACTTGATTTCTTGGCAGTTATTTCTGAAGTGTAATGATAACCCTCTACAAGTCAACATTGTTCAGCATTTTCAACATTGTTCATTGCTGCTTCTTTTTCAGCTTCAGCTAAATATGGTGCCCCAAAAAATCTAAAAAAAAAAAAAAAAAAAAAAAAAAAAAAAAAAAAAAAATAGTATCCCAATATAAGATGTTAATTTGGCTTATGTGAAAGTGTAAATTCTAAAAATGTGCAGATTAAAGATGTCGTTCATTCCCTGTTAATGAAAGGATATTCCTCAGATTACATTATCTTCTAGAATTTTGCAAATCAGACATCAAATGATTACATTCATAGGGCGTCCAGCAGCTTACTTAAAGAACCTTTTCCACTGCATTCCATCAACCCATCAATCAGGAATATTTCAAGAACATTCATATCTAATTTTTATGGGGTTTTAGTGTTGATCTGTTTCTCGCAGTGATAATCCAGGACCACTAGGCAAAGAAGCAAAGATTCAATGGACTGTGAAGGAGCAGAAAAGACAATGAAGTGTCAGGAGCTAAATTGTGTTGCAGAAGGAGAAGGTGAAGAGTTGCTTTGGAGAGGTTAAGGCAGCTAGGCCACCTCCTTCTCATACACACTTCATGCACACACCCACTCACACACCTCCTTACAGAAGTCCTGATGCCTAAGTTTCTTCCTGTAAACCAATGACACTGTATTTCACAGTTACAAAAGAGGTCATGGTAGAGATACACAGGGAAAGCCAGAGCATCTCTATTATCTAGATGAAAACAAGACAGCAAGCACTTTTCTGCTTTGCTTGTAGGGGTGCGGATGTGACAGAAAACTCTTAGAGACATTGATAGATGTGGCTTCATGTGATGCAAAACTGAGTGCTCAGACACCCATAGACCAGCACTATTTTCTGCTATCACCTGTCTGGGTATTACAAGCTATGGTCTGCTTCATTTTGGGGGTAGGAATTATATAGGTTGAAAATCAGTAGTACCACTCTGCACTGTAAAACACTTCTTGCTTGCCTTCACTTCTCTTAGGATTTCTTTCCTCTTCATTCTCTCTTTTTTTCTTGACACCATTTTAATGTTGCTGTTGTTACTGATGCTGCTGTTCTGCTTGAATCAGGAACAAAAACCATGTGACTTTTCCTAGCTCTCCACTTTTTTTGCAGTTTATGCACCCCTCAAAATGATGGCACAGCCTCCAAAGCAACAACTCTGGGTCTTTTGTTGACAAGTCTTGAAGATGTAGTAAAAACACACCACAAAGAAAAGGAGTTTAGGCATAGGTACTCTGCCCTTTTAACTGAGCTCATTTTAAACTGGCAGAAACTGACTGCAGTGTTTTAGTGACAGAATTACCCTATCGAAAATGGAAGTTAGTGTAGAGGAGAGTGGGAGCAGAAACATTAAGAAAATCTTTAGTAAAGATGTGGGGAGACATCCTATTTGGAATGAAAACTGTCTACTAAGCCCTGCTGGCCTTAAATGTTTCAGGTGTTTCTGCAAACAGAGAACTGAAACCCATCATTGATTTGAGCTTTTTATACAGGGAGATTATGAGTAATATTTTCTGCTATAGAATTTCCAGCATGTGTGGTTAAGTGTTCTCTACAATTGTTATACACTGGTCCATGATTTTCTTTAAATGTGAACTCAAAGGGACTCTCTTCTACTGTGTTCTCATTTGCTTTTGTTGTTTGTTTGGGTTTTTTTTCTTTTTTTCCTGACCGCACTCAAATAGGTTCTACTTGTAGGTGAAGGGAGTATTTCCCACTTCCCCTCTCCCTAAAAGAAAAAGTGGCTCTTCTGAGTATCATTCTCCTTCAGTAAGGTCTCCGCAAACTGTTGAAGATTAGGGACATATTGTAGGCAGGAAGAAAGTTGTCAGGGATTAGATTAGGTGGGACGGGGAGGGGGGAGAGAGAAATTTAAAAGGTTGATCTGAGAGACTGTAAGGCATCCAGCTCCTTCTGTGTCAGGGAAGCGCGTATCTTTTTTCCCCACTACTTTCAAGGAGTTGAAATAACTATTTGAAAAATAAGAAAAAACGTTCCTCACCTCAGGCTTAAAACAATAGGGAGATTCAGGCACTCATCATTCTGAGCTGAAACTTTAGGAAAATATTGGCTCCCTTTTCACCTCTCAGACTGCCAGAAAATTCTTTGCATGTTCTGTTTCAGAAAGCTCCACAAATAATGGATAGTTCCTTTCAGAAATTGCCAGTAACACCCTATTCTTCCCAGGTTTTCAGAGCTCACAGTAGTGGCTGCATAGACGAGGCCGTCACGAGCCAGAGACATCAGCACAGAACACTCTGCTATTTATTTAGGCTCTGAAAAAGAGCCTTCTTGCTTATTTTCCTAAAATAATTAAAATGCATCACTTAAGTTCCGATTTGCTAAAAAAAAAAAAAAAAAAAAAAGCGTGGGAGCATACATGTTTTGGCTCTGAGCTGACAGTAAATATATCTTCATATCATGTTTTTATTTTACCATCTTTAATGCATCTAGCCCCTTCCCCTCCCCCATTAATTCCTGAAGTGTTTGAAAGAGCCCTGGCGCTCACAGTATTCTCTCTCCCCTCTTTGCAGCGGAAGATCAAATGTATTACTTTCCCCTTTGCATGTCTGATGACGGGAGAAAAATGTTGCTTCAGCCGAGGCTTACGGGCCTGCGTTTGCAATAAGGACAAGGGGAGAATGTGGCAGCAGCCCCCGCTGCCTGAAGCGGGAGGAGGCACTGCCCGTGGAGGGCAAACCCCGGGGCAGGCGAGCGTCGGGGCTCCCGGCCGCGCTGACGGCGCGGAGCGGCCCGGAACTCCCCGCGGCGTGGCCGCCCCAGGCAGCCGTGCCCGTCGCTCGGCTGCGCAGTGTCTGTGGCCTGGGACCAGGCGTGCCCCGTGCCTGTGCGGGTGACGAGTTTGGTTTGGGGTTTTGTTGTTGTTGTTGTTGCTTGTTGTCGTTTGACGTTGTTTTTTTAACCCGCAAAACAGGTCGTGGGGGCGTTATCCCAAATCCCTGCATTGCTGACTGGCTACAACGGGAAAGGAGTTTCTTAGATTAAATCATGGGGAAAAGAATGTATTATTAATTTAAATTTTAGTTCCCCTTGAAAGCTAAGAGATGTTTGTTATATGCAGGTTGTACAGTGTATCCAGCTCGATATTAATTTAAGAAGGCTAACTCCAGCACCGCTAGTGATGTTCATTTGCAATTCCTACACACTGGTTGTTATGTGCAGTGAACTAATCCTGCCTTGCCTTGGAAACAGAGCTTAGCTCACTGTGCTCCTCAGATTTCCTTCATAAGAGAGCCGTTGTTTTGCTGGGATTTTATGATTATTAATAATATAACATAGAAATGTGAATGCTCCCAACACGCGTGTGGAGCTTTCCTTCTTTTTCTGTTTTTCTGGCGTTTTCCCTCCTGAACTTTTGGGGTCCTGCCGTGCTCACCTTGCTGGGGGACGGGAAAGCTGGGAGAACCCACGTTTCATTTCTCCTCCCTTTTGAGGCTGCAGAGAGTGAACACTAGACCACAGGCATCGCATAATGGCCAACCCTCTCACACCTTGTATCGGTGTCCGGTCACGGAGAACCGCAGAGGTTTAATTGCATCCATCTGCTGGCATTTTCTGGAAGGGTGAGCGATATGGGCTATGCTTCACAACAGGGAATCCGTCCCTGGGAGAGCTGCTTCTCCTTATAGGCAGCCATCACATCGGACAAATTTCTGGCAGGGCGTCTCCGGCCGCTGAACTCAAGATTCCTGAAATCTGACCCCGCTGAAACGAGGCGAACCCTTGCCTCTGCGACCCCTTGCAAACCAAGATTGGCCCCTCCAAGGAAAGAAAAGCCAGCGGTCAGTGCAAACAGCCTCCCGGACGTACATCCACATTCTCCCAGAGCACGAAGTGCACCCGAAGGCAGGGAGCGACCTCACAGCCCCGAGCTGGGACAGAGCTCGTTTAGTCCGGGCCTGAAAGGCTGGAGCGCTTGCTGACCGCTAATAAGTCGCGTTTAAAGCGTTTATTGGCATTACGGCAAGACGGTGCACGATCAAAAACAATGCAAGAAGTTACAGGTTCGGCCACTCCGGCATTCCCCGCCAAGTCCGAGGAAGAAGCCTAAAATCTGCACGACGTTACACAAGGAATCAATTAATGTTTGCAATCTTAGTGGATTTGGGGTTATGTCATCCCTTCTCTCCCACTTCTTCCCCACCATCCGATCCTCTACCCCGGGGCAGATCTTGGTCCCTACGATTGTTCGGCAATTATCGAAGAGCCTGGCTTAACCTCGGACATATACCTGAGAGCTTTTGGGACTGACTACTTTGTAAAGTACTACTTTGTAAAGATTCGTTTTGGATCCAGATTTCGCGGCGGCATCTCAGAGCGGTCCGGTGGCGCCTCTGCCTCTCTAGCGCGTTTGACAAACGCAGCCTCCCCTTCTCCTGAGGAGATGATGGACTCGTGTTTACACTCCAGACAGGCACTAACTTCTTCGATCTCTCCCTCCCAACCCCCACTGCTTTCCTCTCCTCCTTCCCCCTCTCAATTTTTCTTTTTGATTCTAGCGAACAAAAAAAGGTATTTGGTGCCAGCACACTGTCCTGTTCTGCTTTTGCATCATGACCAGGCAGACCTCATTCATCACGGATCCTTCTCCTGGACAGTTCCCCACTTTGGCTGTCAGGCGTTTCTCGTCACGTCACCTTCTTCCTCCACAGATACCTCATCAGGGAGAAAGCACATCCCAGGCACAGCCGCAGGCAAGAGAGCCCGCCCCCCCCTTCGCCCCCCGCCCATGCTCCCTGCGAACGCCCTTCAGGCCTCATGGCTTGGTTTTCTCAGAGCTCAGGAAACACAGGAATAGAGAAAAAGGCCCATCTCTGCAGGACCAGCTTCCCCGGGTCCCACGCTAAAGGTACCAATCTAGTGACGAATTTCCCCGACCATAAAACGATAGCCCCAGACATCTTTCTGAGCAGGCTGGTCACATCAGTCGCTGCCAAAATACTTGCAATCTCCAGTAAATGCTGGAGAACGATGCTGCTGAGATAATTAACAGCGTCTGAAGGTAGGCTAGGAAATACTGAGCGGCTTAGCAGAGAGTGGAAAAAGGAGGCGCCAAGGACAGTTTTTCAGGAGCTCCTAATAAAGCCCCAGCAGATCGCCATTTTTCTCAGAAGAAAGGTAAAGATACAAGGGCATCTGTTTAACCCTTTTATTAGTCTTTTAAAGAGCAGGAAATAAAGTACAGTCTTTAAATAGTGACTCAGACTCACACGGTTCATCGCTTTTCAACTACCAGCTACCTCAAGATGTGCATGCAGCATTAAAAAAAAAAAAAAAAGAATAAAAATAAAAATAATGATATCTTAAAGAAAAAAAGCGCACACAAGAACTGCAGGCCCAAACTCCCATGAGTCACAGTGTTTAGTAACTAACTAGGTTCAACTCTGCATGTCTATGTGTGTTTGTATTACCATTGTCAAAGAATAAGAGTGTATGTTCTTCACATGTTAGATTTGCAATTTCATGGTGATTTCGACATTCCCTAACGACCCATCCCACAGAGGTGTCTAAAAGCACCTACAGATTATCTCCAATCTCTCTACTACTCTAATGTGACACACCTACTTACATTTTAGGGGTACATCATTTGAGACAGATTTACAGTTCAACCTTCTCAGCAGACAGGAGGAGAGATCTGCGTGGAATATAAATTCAAGAATGTAATTCTTTCTCAAACAAATAATCTGCTCCCTTTCAGATATAATTAATGTTTTGATAGTGCATTTCTTGTGAGAGAGAGATACAAAAACAGAGGCAACCTCTTGGATCTCTGTTTGTGTATTTGCAACAGGAATTTACAGTACCTATCTTGTGAATGTGACAGATAGAGTGTTTTAAACATTTATAAGTTTATTTATGAGCAGAACTACAGCAGGAAACTGATAGGTCTTTGCTATCCACCGTGTCCATTTTACGCATGTTTTCGTTGCAAAGGGAATTGCAGTTGCAGGAGGAGGGCATTAGTCTTTCATTGGGATGAGAAATATTTCCTAGCTCTCAGGATGCAGCCTTCTGTCCTGTTGTGCTTGGGAGGCACATGTCCTTATGCTTTGTCTTTCATTCTCCTCTCTCTTTCCTCCGTGAGGCTGAGCCTACATCCATTTTTTGCCCGCAGGGAGTTAAGAAAAAGCTCCCTAACACAGTGGGAATAGACAGCATTTCGGGTTTGACAGTCTTCAGTGTTCAGACTGGTCCGGGCAACGACATATTTCAAGTCATACAGTCTGAACAAAGCCATGTTTAAAAATGGTCAGAACATTTGTCAGATGCTTGTTAAATACTGTTATATGATCGTGTGGCTCATTAGTTACAAATCCACTACCAAATCCAGCGGCGCTGAGTTATCTTTTTTCCTTGCCCCCTCTCTCCCTCTCTTTTCCTCTCTCTCTCCTTTCTAACACCGACTTCAGAGGAAGGTACGGATAAGCCGTTCTGCCGTGCTGAGGGACACGAAAGTAAATAAGATTCATTCCGAATGCCTATATCGTTCCTAAAGCATCTTGGTGAAAAAAAAAAAAAAAACAAAAAAAACAAACAAACAAACAAAAAACCCTCAATATTTTAACTCCAAAGGCTACAAACTCTGGAGATCGGCTTGAGACCCAAGCCATCTGGATACTCCTATCCCGTTCATGAATGGCCAGATTCGACTTTTACCAGTATCAAAAGTAAGTTTCCCATTCGTATCACTGGAAACTGCATTGAGTTCCCGTTATATCTATAGCCTAGCAATACACATTGGCATGCCGTTTATTTTCCATTGTCATATTATTTTTGAAAATCCGAGTGTCAAAGGGAACCGGCCTGTGGAGAAATTTTAAAAAGCATTGGTTTCCAGCTGGGGTTTTCTTGATTCACTTTACTCAAACCAGTACTTTCAAAGAAAGGGAGGATACCTCTGAAAATTACTTTTCACAGGGAGAACCAAACCTGTAATCGGTCTGGAAGTCTTTAGCAACAATAAAATTCGCTATTATGCGTCATTAAATAATCAACTAACCCTAAAAATCCGTTGGCTTAAAGGAATAGGGTTTGCGTTTTCAAAATAATGCAAGGCCTTCTAGTTGTAAAGGAAACAGACCTGGCTATTCTGATGACAGGTTTCTTCCAAAATTTTTCTCCGGAATGTATAGTCTTTGGATAAATACAGTGTTACCTTTCTTCAAGGGAATGAGATAACCTGGATTTGCAATATACAATATCGTAACCCCCTTTTAATTTTATCATATATTTTCTCTGAATTTACCTTTTCTAGAAACGCCTGAAATGTCTTGTGAACACCTGGACGGTATGAGATATAACCTTAGTTCAATATGAAGTTACCAACCTCAGTCATTGAGATCCAATTAATTCGATGTTTGCCTCCAGTGATCTGCGAAAAAAAAAAACATAAGGGGGAGGGGGGAACGACGACGACACACACACACACAAAAAAAAAATTACCGCATTGATTTGATAATATCTAGAAAAATGTCAAACACATACTTTTAAACTAATGTGAGGTTTTTTTAATAATAAAACAAAAGAAAAAAAAAAGAAAAGAAATAACTTCAGTACCTTTGAGATACATAACTGGTCTTTTTTTGGTAAAAGGTTAACATTAGGGACGATAGCACTTACGTTCAGAAAATATTGTTATTTTTCTTAATGGGGAAAATTGGACTCCTGCGACTTAGATCTGTGGTTTTTAGAACTGGGATGGAAATTGGACTGACACCACTTTGCACTTTAACAATCGGATTTCGTCAGGGTACAAGTTGTTTGTTTAACCCGACAGCTCCGTGCACCCCGTCGCACGCTTTTACACACTCATTAAAACGATTATTCACGACCTGTCGAGTGTTTTCTCGTTCATTCACAGGAAAGACTTAGCGCTCTAAGATTCAAGCGCATACGGTCAGCTATACCACGGGCCGAGGGGAGAGATTACTTATCTCTGTGATCATCTGATGGGAGACCGTCTTATCTCTACAGGTTGTAAAACAGCAGTTGCTGAAGGTAAAAGACGAAAAAAAATTCTACACACACACATACCGACAAAGCTTGCCGAAAACAAAGGACAAGGAAAAAAGGAAGAGCTGTCCTCGTCTCGAAGAAGCGTTTGACACTTGCTCAGAGGTTTTATTCCCGCTTCCCAACCTGTAGCTCGGACTGCCGCGGCGCGGGCAGCGAGGGCAGAGTGGCCGGCGTGGGCCGTGGGAGGAGGAGGAGGCCTGCCCTCCCCGCACCTGGCTCTCACACTGCCCCGCGCCATCCTCCCGTCCTGAGCTCGCTCCCCGCCGCAGAGGTGCCTGTGCCAGCACGGGCGAAGCAGAGAAGAAAAATATGGATAAAGCAGAGCCCTCTCCGAAACGGTCGTAGAAGAAAACGCCAGTGCCGGGGCGGGGCGGGGAGTGGGGTGGAATAAAGGAAATTTAAAATAAATAAATAAGTGTGGAGGTGAAAGTGTCTTAAAAATATATATCAAAGTGTCAGCCTTCTGCGGTCCTGGGAGAGGATGGCTGAAGACCATTTAGCAGAGAGGCCGGGGTGATTCCTTTTGAACTGACTAAATCACTAAGCCAAAAAGCAATGTAAAACAGCGCCTGCTTTGGAGCACTCCTATATTTGAAAGCCAGTCATTCTGTTTTTTTTTTTTCTTTAAATATATCGATTCCTGATTTCTATATTCAAATTACCTCCGAGACTTAATTCCCATCTATAGGAAACACCAGGGACCACTCTACTGCTGGTAAGGTGTTTTCCACGTACAAAGGAAGCCAAGACCCCTAGGTGAAGAACACGTTGGCTCCGGTTAAGCCTCTGCGCATCCAGAAAATCATATTTCACTTGGAAAATATCTGAACAGAATGCCTCTTTATTTAAATGAACCGACCCCGAATGCAGCAAGGAATTTTAATCTAAAACGTTTTCTTTATTGCTCGAAAGGCAAGCACGTATCAGTAATTTGTTAAACTTATTGGATTGCAATAATCCACTATCAGGTTAGCTAAGAATGGATCTGTCAAGTGTCTTTCTCAGTCTAAGTTCTTTCTTTCAAACCAATCTAGTATAATAATTAGCAGACAAAGAACACGAAATATGTAAGCAAATATCTAAACTTCTGCATAAATAAACATAGTAATCAATAGTAAGCTACTCAACACTTGACTTATTGATGAACAGACAATCGATTTTACTGTTCCAACGTGCAATCAGAGAGCTGTATTTAATTATTAGTACTTTTACCTTCACTGATTTAATAATAAAAATAGAGCTAATAAATCCTACCTTTCTCCCTAAATGCAAATTATACTGATGGCATAACTAAAAGCAAGTTACACTTCCCAGAAAACGAACAACTTTGCTCTCAAACAGAATAAATAAGGAAACAAGAAAAGGAACTTGAAGTGCTGCCTTTTCTAATGAATGCTAGTGGACACGTTCACATTCAGAAAAGAGCAGGCAAATGTATATATATATAAATACATATACATGTGCATATACACGCGTGTATGTATAAATATAGAGATATCGATATAGTGGGGAAAGTTCTTGATAAAACAACAATGTGATTTTTATTTGTATAATTATCCTCTGTTTTCTCATAGCCCCATATGAATGTGTGTACTATACCCTAATAAAAATACCCTGGCCATTCTGCATCACCGTGATTCTCTCCTCCAGATGCATTCGCTATTAGGAGTGCAGTTCAGAAACCTAAAAGAAGATTTACTAGTCACTAGCGTATTTTTAAGTTACCTATGAGCCATGGTATATATATGAGCCATGGTATATATATGAGCCATGGAATATATAAGTGATTATGTGGTGTGCTTAACTATATCCCTCTATAGACCATTCTAATAATCTCTCCCAGCTTTGTTTCGTTCTAGTGGAAGGTCTTGTTGGAGCCATCATCCTCATTTGAAAATATACTGGTGTAGGGATGCGAGTGTGTTGGGGTGTGCACGGAACATAAAACGGGGGAAATGCAAGTTCTAGTATAACATCACCGAGATTATTGCTTCATAAAAGCAATCTGGTAACCGGTGAATATTACCGTATTTAATTCTCAAAAATATTACAGCCTTTTGGGACATGGAGTGCTTCACAACGTGGTGTTGCTTACTCTTCATGAGAACGCAACTCTTTTTTTTTTTTTTACTTGTCTTCCCAGACTGAGAAAGAATTCCTCTTTTTTACTCTATAGCCAGACTTCAGCCAGATTTATTTAGCAGATACCTGTCTCCTCTAGGATATTATTTATTTGACAGACTATCCAACCTAAAATACTTGCGATCAGACCATTTCTGAATGGAGAGCAGGCAAAGGAGGGTGCTGGGCCAACATCCGACCTCTTTTCCTTCTACTAACGAACAGCGCAAGGCGAAAACTTAACTTAGAGGGCCTTCAAGTTAACGGGAAGCTAGGTGAGGTTTACCCCTAGACCGGCCGCTGCAGACCCCATCCCTCCGCCCCCGTCACGGAAGAGCTGCCGTGCGCGCCGCCAGCTCCCGCAGCCGCGGGCCGGGAGCGCCCCAAAGGGGAAGGGCTCCTTTCACGTGTTCCTGCCTCCTTGTAAAAGATGTCCCTGCGAAATCAGTTATAAACCTCTCTGAATTTCTCACCGCGGGAAAAAAAAAAAAAAAAAAAAAAAAAAAAAAGAAAGAAAGAAAGAAAGAGAGAGAGAAATCCCGGGCTTCGTCGTGCCGCCTTTCTAGCTCGAAATTCACGCTTCTTGGCCAGGCGGCTCCGGGCAATGAGAGCGTTCACCTCTCGGTCTTAGGTTAAGCAGTTCTTTGCAGCTAACTTTACAGGGATGCTTTACTCACCTTAGGGTAGGGTGTCAGTGGCAGGCTTTTCTCAGACTCACTCTCGTTTAGTCTTTCCTCTCAAATCACGGATAACCCCAAATACACTTGGAGGACTCCCTAGAGGTAAAGCTTTGAAACGGACTTTGCAAATGGTTCACATTCATTTCCCCACTTTAGAACAGAAAATCTGCTCGCTTTAAGTCTAATTTGCTACTTTGATACTGTATTCTGTTACAGTCTCGATTATAAGGGGTGGAGGGGACAGGGGGAAGCCACTAGCAGTTGCTTTGGTTATTTGTTTATTTTGGTGGCTTGTTTTATTTCCTTTGTTTATGTTTTTCGAATTTTCGCTGGTTTATTTTGACCCAGTGGAGTGGGAGGTGGCTTTTGTGATACCGTTCTTGGATCGGAGCATTCTGGACCAGTTCGCAGGAAGCGGACTTCAAATGCATTGTCCTGCGGCAGCATCTGTCTCTTGATGACTACCAAGCCGCAAACCTAAGTCAGTACGGAGAAGAACACTTCAAATTTTTCCTCCTTTCTGAAGGGGAGGGAGGGGGCACGGACTCAAGCCATTCAAATACAAATGCCTGTCGCCTGCAAAACCTAGTTTTACCAACTGGCAGGTGAGTGCCGGGACGTGAAAAAGGCCCCGAATTAACACCGCCTGTTAAGAAGACGGAGGGGCCCGCCGCGGCGCGTTCCCGCGGAGCGCGACAGGCGGTTCTCCAGCGAGGCAAGAGCGCCCCCAGCCCGCGGGACGCGCAGTGCCGTCGCGCCGCCTGCCCCTCTACTCGGCCCCCGCCTCGCCCCGCGGACACGCGTGTCCGGGCAGGGCGGCTTCTGGCATGGGTCTGCGCGGGGCGTGCAGCCACCGGGGGTCTGGCAGCGCAGGTTCCCCGCAGTTCCGGAGACATGCGTGGGTGGATGCCACTGTCTGCAGCGCAGAGAGTGTGGAGCTTCACCCACGCCCCGCGGGACCTACGGGGCATCCCTGAGCAGGTTTGAGCTGGGCAGACAACACACCGGCTGTTCTGTCAGAAGTTAACGCCGGCGTGTGCTGTTCGTGCGTGAGTGCACGCTTCCCCGTGCACCGGTGCCATTTTCTGCGGTGCGCGGGAAACAGCTTCTCGGTACCACTCCCCGATACATTGGGGTGCCTCAGCTCACAGCGTCTTGGAAAACTTAATCTGCTCTATATTAAAAAAAATCAATTATTTTCATAAGGTCACAAATGGCAGGAACAAGGGGGTTGGAATCATCCACCGGACTGTACACGAACCGTTGCGCATTCTCTCAGCCACGTCGAGACAACTAAACAAGAGCAAGTCGGTCCACAGAGGGCCTCGTCCCCGGGGTCCTGCTCACGCACCCGCACGCCTGCCCACACCCGCAAGCATGAGCAAGCTGAGCACATCACTCGTTTGAACTTCCGTCGCTATCCCGAGATTTCAGTTTGCGACACTTAAGCCTCCATATATCCAGAACGCGGTCACGGAAATTGCAGATTGGGAAAACAAAAGGAGTGCCTGAAGCTCCTCCGATTAACATGAATGCTACCCGTGCTCGGTTCGGAGGTTTTAAGGGTAAGGAAGGATGCATTTGTTCCGATGGAGCTCTCAGAATAAAACCCTGCTCAGTTTTAGATGTACGGCTTTTTTTTACAAGGTCTCTTCCCTTGCTCTCCCATAATTTTTGGCGTCTAGTCGCTTTCCTGAGGATTTAAGAGTATTAGCCTCCTTCACACAACCCCCGAAAGGTGCGAGAAGCCAGTAGCTTTTTCTCAAATGACATGGTCAGAATTTTTAGAAATAATTCCTTACGGAATTCGCCTATACTCGCCATATTAAAATTGTCTTTCATACAGCAGAGATTGAACAAGGAGCAAAATTCATTCGAGAATGAGTGATAGCGGGGAATTTTGCCCAGCTCCCATAATGTTTCTACGCTCAACCGTGACCGAAAAGGCAGGAAACCGCGCTCCCTCCCATCCTGATACCAGCGGACATAAATTACGAGTGTAGCTACCCGATTCCTGAGTGTAAAAGAGGAGTAAAATCCACACTCACCCCGTCCCGGCGGAGGAGTCCCATCCCCAAGTGCCATCGTCCGCCTTTCTTGCAGGTAGAGGCATTTTCTCCTGGCATCTTAAAAAAGGCAAACACAACATTGCACCCGTGTGACTTTCTCTGGCGTTAGTGGCAAACAAGTAAACAAAGAGCACGTTAATAAAACAAGATTTAAAAAAATCTACAGATAAACCATGAGAACTGCTAAATCGGCGAAGAAACTTTCAACTTACCGATTGAAGTGAAAGAGCCCGAGAGGGAGGGGGGAAACCGGGGGAGGAAACTCTTTTAGGAAGAGACCAAAAAAGAAAAAAAAAAATCCTAACTTTAGGTACACGCAGTTTTAGTGTAACTGGTGCTTTGAAACTGTGCTTCGGTTGCACGGACGATCTGCTTATCGGGGTCAGGGGGAAACAGTACGTTTCGACAGAAGTCTGTCATCTCTATTCATTCGTATCACATGGATCTGCCTGTTGAGAGAAATAGGGAAGATTTTCTTGAAGTGCACCTACCCTTCTGTCGGGAAGGTTTGCTAGGATTGCTGGGCAGGTTTCTTCTGGAGTGTCCCATCTCTCTGGAGTAGCTGCAGTGGAGTTGAGGGCAGGTTCTCCGGTGAGGTAGGAATGTGCAGGAACTCCGCCCTCTGGGCACAGTCACACAAACCCAGCAAAACAGCCACAGCCAGCCCTAAAACCTCTAATGATCTTCACCTTCACCTCTTCCTAACCCAGTTTTCCACCACTTTTTGACCCATTTACCCAGGCACCTTCATCACGGTGCGGGGAGGGGGGGGGGGGGCGGTATTTAAAACAAGAACATTTCAGTGCACAAAACTGCCGATAAGCTACTACAGACACTAGCGTATGGATAGACCCTTCTGTAGGACTGTGTTTGTCTTTATGTATGTACACACATTTATTGCTATCGGTTGAATTTGTAGTCATGTAATATGTACGCATATAGACTTTCTTTCTTGGGCGGGTGTATTATTCGCGATTATACGATTAAGTACACAGTAGTGGCTATCTACAGGCAGACTTTTCCCCCGTCCTAAGGGAAAATATGAAAAATTAAAGAATACAGTCTCTACTAAAACAGTGAGTCTTGTAAAATGTTCTTTCTTAAACAAAACTCTGACGTGGTTCAGTCACAACGTAACCAGAGTTCAGTGGGAGTTTTGCTTGAGTGAATACTGAATACGTGGTGATTGAGACCTCATATTAACACAAGTGGTGAGGGGGTGTGTACCTGAATCATAATTTCTGACATAAATCTTAATAATCTTCAGAAGAAGTTATAAAGAGCAAAATGACGTCCCGGTTAAACTGTTTTTTTCAAGCAACGGATTAAATTATCACTCCCCCGAACAGTAGTTTTCTGTCATTTAAGGCAAAATATATTGTTGTTCTCTTTCTATTAAACGCTTTCGTAAGAATACATTCCACATAACGGCTGCTATTTTACTGAAACAAAAGGAAAATATTTAAAATACGTCAAAAATTGGTTGGCTAAATATCCCATTGTGGATTCGCTTTACAGTTTATTTTCCCTCAAACATGTTTGCGAAGGCAATCTTAAAATCGTAATTGGAGGTTTCTTGATGAGCAGATTTCTTCTCCTACGATATATGCGAGGAAAGTTAATCACCTCAAAAATCAACTAGGAAAATAACAATAGCTCCTTAATTCCATAAAGACCACCCCTTCCCCATAAAAACTCTAAATTAGGAATCGCTCAAGAGACGACACTAGGGCACTGCAACATTCTGGAAATGTGCATATTTAAGGAAAAAAAAAAAAAAAGAAAAAAAAAAGAAAAAAAAAAAAAAAAAAAAAAAGGAAAAAAGTCCTAAAAGCTTAGCTTGAGGATTTGACGTAGAAACCACCGTGGAAATAAGTATCAGATAACAGAATTATTGCCTGTTTAAAAAAAAAATCCAACCAAATCCACCACCTCACAGTCAGTAGCGAAGGAACCTATGCAAAGATTAGCCTAAAAGCCATCCTCAGCGAACAAAAGAGTTTCTCTGGTGGGTGAGCAGGCAAAGGTAAAGGCATATTGGGCCTTAGCAGTCCTACTACAATCTATGAAAAATTTACCATGTTGGTTTTGTTGTTTGTTGGTTTTTTATTATTATTATTGTTTGGGGGTGTTTTTTGTTTTTGTTTTTGTTTTTTCATTTAGAAATACAGCTTCATTGCTGGAAATATGGTATGGAAACGTGAATAAATTACCATCTTAACACCCACCCCCTCCCCCAGTGCAAGAGAAAGAGGGAAAAGTCTGTGGCACCTGAACTGCTTAAGCAGCACTTTGTCACACTGAACCTAAGGAGCACATCGAGAGCGAGTGCTTGCTGAAACGAAGTCTGGAGAGACATACATCAGGGCTACCCTTTTCAGGAATTATTATGCATCACGCTTCTCTAATTAATGCTTATTAGCCAACCCCAAACTCTGACATGGCGAAATTGTGCATTCCTCCAACCTGACTTCTCTTTATCCTCCTTTTAGTACACTGCCAATGGATTTTTTTCCATCGCTGACTATATAATACTTTAAGCATGTGCTATTTGATTTCCTACAGTACACAAGCATTTGCAAGTGGTAAATAATAAATAATTTCCTTTGTCAGCTGCAGCAGATGCCATTCTTTCAATTTGCTTAGGCACAAGTATCGAGCCTCCAAGAGTTTAAATCACACCTATTTCATTTTAGCATTTCTGATAGGTTTTCTGTAAAGAAGCTTTGTTTTTTAGATTTTTTTGTGATCACTTCTTTTAATGACAGTAGAGTGAAGAATATAAGAGAGGGTAGGTGCTTACAAGTGATGCTATCATCTCTTTATCCCTAAACAAAGCAACCTTTTTCTCATAGTGATGATTAATTCCGAATTGCAGAAGTGAGAGTGAAAGCCAAGAATATCAGAGATTTCTCTCTCTCTCTCCCACATAGTGCAGAGCTGGGTGTCCCATCTCTCATCCGTAATCTTTCACTCCCCTCTTTCCTGCAAATCTGCTTGCATCTGTTTATTTATTACTTATTTTCGGAATATTTTCCCTCTCCCCCTTATTCTTTCAGCGTGAGAAATATTCTATTTGCAAGAAATCAGATTTGCCATTGCTTATTTATTCACCCCCCGGCATATTTTCCCCTCTCTTTTCTTTTTTTCTTCCTGTTCTCCGTCTTTCTAAGACCAGCTCTTTAAAGTGTTTGCGATAACATCTCCGAGCTGGAGATTATTTTTCATTGGGCCTATTGTGAGCAGTCGCCGGCTTACTGCACTTCTGCAGAGCCCAGTTTAGACTACACAAACGTAACAAATTAACGACTTGTCCTCTGCGGACTCACTGCGGGATCCAATTAATTCCTAAATCTTTTGCACAAGTTTTCTAATTGTTTTCAAGAGTTGCGGCTTTTATAGGCTTCCCTAAACTCATCAAGAAACCAATTCTTTTCAGGATTAAATGCTGCTTAAAATTAGTCGTAGTGTTGCCCCCTTAAAACGAATGGATTGATTCTCCGGGTAACGTGGCACACTTAGGGACGCTTGCCTGGGTTAGTGGCCTTCAGCAAGCGTTACCGTAACCGGACTACGAAAAAATACCTCAATTTCAAAACTTTAAATTTAAGTGCATCCACAGCGGTTTGGATTTTTTTTTCCCCTAAAACGTTTCAACATCGGAATGTAAGGGAGAACGTCACGTGACGCCTCCAGCCCTTTGCCTCCCTGCAATGTTCTGCAACTTCACCTCACCCCTGCTCAGCTGCTTCCCTGTCCGGAGGGCGAGAGGGGCAGAGGAGAGAGGTTCTGACTGAAAACTATCGCTACTTTCACAATATTTAAAGCCAAAGTGTTTGCAGCATTAAAAGTCTATAAATACATACAACATTGATACTTCCGAAACAGTGTTCCTTTAAGATAAAGATTGCCTTTTATAAGCATGTGTATCATAGCTTGCTAAATTTGATTAAATGACTATATGAAAACTAATATGTATATGTATATGTACACACACATACACATCCATAGTTAATAGATCTCCAGTTATCATAGAGTCGAAATTAATATCTTTCAGAAGAATAATCCTTTGAATGCATTTCAGAGATTGCAAGAACAACACGTATCTCTGTAATAATGCACCTTTTTTCCTAATGCGTGCATACGTATCTAAATTTATATGCATGCATATGTATGTACATATATAAATAAGCAATTTCAAGAGTCTTCAACGTAAGGCAGTTTTTAGTAAGACACCCTACCTCGTATCAACAATTTTTAAGCAACCTTGATAAAGAGTTCTGCCCCCAAACGGACATCACAGTAGTGGCCGTGGTGTTTAATTAAATACCCTGATCCTTCACATCTGAAAATACTGCTGTTAAAGACAATATGACCGGAGGAGGGGCGGGGGATGGTAGAGGGGAGAAAGGAACATGTGAAAAATGGTGGACTGCTGCAATAAGCAGCTCTCTGATCTCTCTGTAACTTTAAAGCGTCTGGCATATTAATTTTAGTTAACAAAAGAGACAAAAAAACTATCAAGTATATATGAATTTAGCCTATTTTTTTATTTCTGTGTGTTCATAGTAAACATTTTTGTAAGTGACAAACACGGGCATATGACCACAGTATCACAATCAAGAAATTTTAAGACGACATTAACAATCACTCAAATTTATGCGTCATTTGCGCAACACAGGTTACATATTTGCAAGGTTTACCTATAAGTACAATAGGTATTAACATTTCACTACATTTAGAAAAAAAATAAAGATGACCTGTTAGTGACCACATACATCAAAATATACACAACACAAACTGAAGGCAATCATTAATTTTGTCCCCTTCTGATTCATTTGAACGGGCAGTGCTGCAAACTGAAATAATGTTGCTGATTTTTAAATTACTCCGTACACTGAGTGCTTTTCTTAAAACCCAATCTTTGGTCTAAAAGTAAACAAACAAACAAATGAACAAAAATAAAGAACCCCAAAAAAAGCAGTTCAGTAAAGAAAATGATAAAATAATGGCCAAAATGTAGTTCTTGGGCATCTTTCACTATTCATTCTGCTCAAGTACAAATTACTTTTTAGCTTTTTTATAGTTTTCATAAATTTAGTGGTGGTTTGGTTTTTTAATTATTTTTTTCTTTCAAGGTCTGCACCCACCGACATACCCATGATAACTTATAATACTGCAAACATGGAGAATCTGACGGCTCTTAGTGATAGACTTATCGTATTTGAATAAAAAATTGCGAAAGCAGTCACTATTTAGATACACATTCTACTATAATTTTGTCTTCCAAACTTCATAGTCTACAATGTAATCTCCCCACATTGCACCTTGCTGACACTTCTCACCTTGGTGGAATAATAAACAACCCTAAAGACTGAACAAACGTACAGAAAATGGGGGACTTAATAAAAAATACCTGGACTTTTTTGTTTTGCTTTTTTTCCTTTTAATTATCATTTACAATGCAAATGTGTGTAAAATGTTCACTTACAGTCTGATCCCATGGATGTTAATGTATTAAAGGGTTTGAAGAAGACCCCTGATTTTGATGTGTGAAATAATCAGAAAGTCCTCCGGAAAGTCCCGTTGTAAAACTTGGCAAAGAAGGTCTTAAGGACTCACAGGGGAGAGTGGAGGGCGCCTGTGGCGACGTGGAGGAGGAGGCTGCCCTGGCCGTCATTGAAGTGCTGCTTTGAGAAGTCATTGAAGGGTGAGGAACATGGGGGAAAAAGTAACTCGTCTGTCCTGCTAGGAGGTTTACAGAGCAGGGGTTTAGGGAATAGGTGCCGGAGCAGGGAACTGACAAGCCACACGGCACTGAGGCGGCCAGAGCTGCTGCTGTGAGGTGATGAGTGGCATAAGGTATCTCTCCATTGACTAGTCTATCAACACTTAACCCATTAGACGTGGAAAAGGAGTGGTTGTTTCCCAAGGAGTTTTGAGTCAACACTGAGCTGTAGGGCATGGGGTGGCTGGGGTAGGCGGACGTGGTCCCATTGTAACTCAAAGTGCTGCTGGCCCGTGGGTGGTGCAGGGAGAGGAAAGGGGACATAGGCCAATACAAGGATCCTGCCCTGTCCATGAATGTCAGTCCGGTGGAAGTGAGCCGGGCGCCCCGCTTGAAGGCCAGCTTGGCCCGTGAGGTGGTGGAGCGCCGGCGGAGCTTGCCGGTGGTGCCCCCGATGAAGACGTCGTCGCTGGAGGGGTCCAGCATCCAGTAGTTCCCTTTGCCCGGGTCGTCGTAGTGGCGGGGCACCTTGACGAAGCACTTATTGAGGGAGAGGTTGTGGCGGATGGAGTTCTGCCAGCCCTGCTTGTTCTCCCGGTAGTAGGGGAAGTTCTTCATGATGAACTCGTAGATGCCGTTGAGCGTGAGGCGCTTCTCGGGGCTCTGCCGGATGGCCATCATGATGAGAGCGTTGTAGCTGAACGGCGGCTTCTCGTACTTGCCGTTCTTTTTCTCCCCCTCCTTCCCACTCTCCCCGTCCTTGGCCCCCTCCGCTGCCCCCTTCTTCTCCTCCGCCGCTTTCTCCTTCTCCTCCAGCTCCGCCGCCGCCGCGCCCGCGTCGCCTTTGCCCGCCAGCATGTCCGCCTTGGCCACCTCCAGGGCGCCGGAGGCGGTGGCGGCGGCGGCGGGGGGCGGCAGGAGGAGCTGGCTCTTCTCTTCGTCCTCCTCCTCGGCCACGGCGGCTCGCTGGGGCTGCTGCGGCGGCGGGTGGTGGTGGTGGTGGTGGTGGTGATGATGGTGGTGGGGGTGGTGGCTGTTGTGGTGGCTGTGGCTGCTGTGGTTGTTGTCGCTCTGGACGGCTTCGGGTACCAGGCTGTTTATGCTAAAAGAGGATTTCGGCAGCATTTTCACTTCCTTCCTATCTCCCATGTCCAACATCACACACTAGTCTGAGGGGGAAAGTTGCAGTGGCCGAGGGAGCAGCGCGCGGGGCGGCGGCGGAGGTGGCGGCGGCCGAGGCGGCGGCGGCTGCGGTGGCCGAGGCGGCGGCGGCACCACCGGCGGCGGCGGCGGCAGCGCAGTTGGACCGCAGTCTCAAGCGCTGGCAAGTCATGTAGCAAGGACAGGAACCGCCGGGGAGGGAAAAAAATAATAGTAATAATAATCACCAATCAGATAAAATCAAACCGAGTCAGAGCGGAGGAAAAAAAAAAAAAAAAAAGAAAAAAAGGGAAAAAAACCTGAAAACCCAACAAAAAAAAAAAATCAATACACAAACACACACACAGGGAGAAAAAAAAAAAAAAAAAGCTACTTCATGGTGCCTGGTTCCCCCGGCAAGGCAGAGCAGGGGGGAGGAAGGAGCAGCCGCAGCCGCGGGTCGGCGAGGAGCGAGCGGAGACGGGCTATACAGACCGCCCTGGCCGCAATTAATTTCAGAGCTGCAGACACGCACCGGGGCTGTAAAAAATTTTTTGGTTTAACCTTTCCCACCGGCCGCCCAATCAGGGACGCCGGCGTGCCGGTGCGTCTGCCCGCCCGCCGGCCAATGGCGGCGCGCCGCTCCGCCTCTCTCTGCGCCCGCCCGCCGCCGACCCGCCCCCCGCCGCTCCCGCGGCTCCCGTGGCGCAGTGATACGGGCGCAGGGGCGCATCACCGCGGCGGTTTGCGCGGCTCCCCTCAGCCCCCCCCGGCCGTCTCTCCAAGCACAAATCCTCTCACGCCAAACAAACAGCGCCCGTCCCATGGCTGCGAGCCCTGCCGGTTTTCCTACTTCTTAGTTTTTCCGGTGGACTAAAGTTGTCCCGTTCCTCTTTGCCCCCTCCTCTGGCGGCGAAGAAGGCGGGGTGGGAGTCCGGGTGGGTGAGAAGGCCGAGGCGCACGGGCGGCGGAGGTACTACTTTGCAGATACCGCCGAAGTCACTGGGCGAGTTTATTTTTTCTAGGCCCCGCTGCCGGTTATTCTTATTTATTATTTTACCAAGAGAGAGAAAAAAAAAATCAGCTGGAGGGAACGCAGACGGCAGGGCGGGCCTTCAGCCGCCGCGGGCCCGGGCTCTGGCATAGGCCCGGGGCCGGGCGGGACGGAGGCGGCTGCCCGCGGCCTGCCGGGGAAGACGGTCTCCTCCGGCCCGCGCGGTCCGTGTTTGCCGCGCTCTGGAATGTGAGTTGGGAATGCACGGAAACGAGCAAACCCTCTCCTCTCTCCTCCTCTCCGCTCTCCCTCCGTGTCTCCGGGGCCGGGCGCGGCGCCAGAGCCGGGCTTCGCGTTTCCTTGCCCGCCGCTCCCACCCCAGCCTCGCCGAGCTCCCGCTCGCCCGCCGCTTCCCCTGCGGGGCCGCTGGAGCAGCGCGGGGGGCGTCGGAGCCCCGCTCTGTCCTTCTTAGCGCTGTCGGGTGTTTTCAGCCAGAAAAGCGCAGGCCGCGTGTCAGGCGTAAAAAATAAATAATATTATTGATAACTCATGAAATATATATTGCGATTTCTTGCCGGCCCGCTACGTCTGGCCGCTGGGTTTCAGTTCCGCGGGGTTTAGTCTTGCTGGGGAAAAAGGGGGAGCTCGGGGGCAGGGTCTCGGGTGCTCCCGGGACGGGTGAAACCTTCTAGTACCGCCGCTTGCTGCCCTTTAAAGTCATGCAGCGGCAGGGACTCGGGCTTACGGCTGCAGTTTCCTGGGGTCAAGGAATTGAGTGTTAACAGTCCACATCGCATTTCCTTACTGTCAGCATGGAAATAAAATCAACCCTGAAACAAAGCGAAATAAATTGCGCACCTTTCTTACTCGGGAAGTAGAAGGGGAAATGTAATGGATGGAGAGCGTGCTGATCACATTCAAACCGAAACTGTAGGGAAAAGCAATGTATAGTGCCGTGTTAAGCTACCTAAAGTGTATGTTTGTGCTATCGGAAAAAATGTTCCGTAGAAATAATACG
Source organism: Nesoenas mayeri (assembly GCF_963082525.1). Classification (NCBI taxonomy): domain Eukaryota; kingdom Metazoa; phylum Chordata; class Aves; order Columbiformes; family Columbidae; genus Nesoenas; species Nesoenas mayeri. The sequence goes on from NC_137548.1 coordinate 30,709,401, forward strand.
CGCAGCTCAATCCCACCTAAAACAATTTATCCTGGGGAAATTCAGGTTAAAGCTCAGTGCAGCAGACGTGATTGTGTGTAGATGTGCGTTTCATCTATGTGTTTGTGTGTGTGTGTGAGAGACAGCGCAAGTGAGTGTGAGAAAGAGAGAGTAAATAACAAGAACAATTACTGGACGGGTAATAAACAATCGCAATTGGGAATGGCATGAACTCTGTGCATTGGATTAACCTCGAATGACCTTATCACAATTGTATTAATTTATCCAATTTCATAACAGGTTGCTACTGACAAAAAAAAAAAGAAGAAATATAAGTCGATGATGAACCACTTTTTTCTTCTTTTTTTTTTTTTTTTTTTTTTTTTTTTTAAGAAACACTGTTTAAAAAGATCATGTCAGTTTGTAATTATTTCATTGCTCAACACTGAAGCCAATCTATGGGAATTCTTGAGGAAGAGTGCTGTGTGGAAGATATGACTTGACTCTACCATGGCAAGGGGTAAGAGGAAAGGTAAGATTCCTGCATATTATTATGGCATATTATTATGATGATCATTAACTAATACGTGTCATTATGGTGCACTAGGATCCCATTAGGGTGGCTGGGCCCAGAGCATTTTCCTACTCGGTCTAGCATGTAATGATTCGGTGTAACCGGATTCTTGAGAAAGGACAGGTTACGTAAACATTTACTGATGTGGAGTAACTAAACTATTTGTACTCTGATATGCAGGAAGGAAAGTGTTGATTAACACAGAAGAAAAAAAAAGCGAAATTAGCTGATTGCATGCTCATAAGTGCAAGCTGTCATTGAACTGCTTTTAAAATAGACACAGCTGGGTGTTTGTGTTGAAAAATTTCTTGTGTTTTTGCTAATACTGAAATAAGCATGATTTTGTATACCAAACATTTTCAGATCATTAAAATTTGTAATCTGTGCTGGTTTTAAACACAAAGAAAAGAAACAGATTCATTTCGCTGTAAAATTTGCTGATATTATATTAACTCAATCAGGTCTGTACAAATGGTGTATTGTGCCTTATCAAATCTCTTTGATCCATTTAATACACGAAGTGCCAAACGTGTGTATTGTTTGTTAACATTGAACGTTTTATTCAAATCCCAGCTCTGCAGCGAACTGGAGGAGTTCTAGTTTAATGTAACACTGACATTGCCTGTTGAAATTTTAATGCGCTGAGGTGTTTCTTAGGTCAAAGCTGAGTTTACGTTGCGTTGTGATCAGGGATGAAAATGTAGCAGGGCAGAAAAATAAACGTTTTATCTTTTTTCATTTCTGAGCAAAGGCCTAAAGAAGCACGCTTTTAACACATTTTATTATCTACATTTAACATTCAGTCATTTGTCACGGCTGCAGAATAAAGCTCTGTGCACAAACTTAGGATTTATATTCTTTTTTTTTTACTGCCATGCATATACAGTTCTACCAAAAAAGGAAATGTTGTGTCCAATATGTAGTATATATCTTTCGAAGCCCATGAAGATTAATTCACTGTTTACAGGACAGAAAAGGATATGTAAGAGAAGTCACGTCAATTAGTATTTCTGCTGGACATTAACTTTCGAGTCCCTCTGTATTTTTTTTCTCTTTCTCAGATGATTCTCCGTTTACAGTACTGGAGACATTTACTTTGGAAACGGGGGAGTCTCACTCTAACGCCAGTTCTGCCCTGAGCTCTGCCCTGGCCACGACTCCCATTCACTTCAAGGGTAGCTTTGTGTGCGAAAGCACTGCGTGAGCGGCCGGAATGACCCCTTAGCTCTGGCTAAACTCGAATTCTTGTAAGGAGATCCCTCATGGCAGCATTTTCTAACAGGGAAGTTTTTGTGGGGTGTCTGGAGAAGAAGCTTGTGCATGGAATGGAAACGCAGGGCCGCAAGACTGCGAAACACGGGTGGATATACAGAGGGGATGCAGCTCTCCGTGGACTGAGGGTGCGCCCTCACCTGCACGCTCGCCCGCAACGCGGAGCCGCCGCAAAGAGCGGCGGGGATGGGCTGAGAGAGTTCGACTGCGGGGTCAGGATGGGGGTGAATAGCTGAGCTGAAACGTCCTGGCTGAAGTGCCATTCAACAGCCATCTGCGTGCAGTTCTTGGGTATAACTCGCAGGGATAGTGTTTCAACCGCAGTTTTCTGCCTTATGTGTATATATATATGTATATATATATATGTATATATATATATATATAAGGCCAGAAGAAAAACAGTCCCTCTCCACTGTAAGCTCAATGGATATTGCGTACTCCCCTCCACCCCCCAGCTCCAGCCTTCAATCCCCCTTCACACGGGTGTAGCGGCTCTGTACTCTTAGGCTCTTTCAAGGGGTTAAGCTGCTAAAATGTACTGACAGCTTAAGAAATGAATGAGGGTTTTTTCAGCCATGAAGAAAGGGTATTTAATAACCACGCTTCGATGGCATCATGCTTCCATGAAACGAGTCGGGACACTTTGGTTTAACAATCAGTAATATCACATTCGGTACAGTAAATGCCTGGGTGTGCGCATATATAATTCTATTCCCACTTGGCTCTAAGCTTACCTTATTTATTCCAGGTTACCTGGGCAATTAAGGTAAGGGCTGCTCAGCAGACACTGATACCCTGCTGCTAAGGCATGGCGAATGGGGACGGAGCCATACGCTAACAAAGAGAAAGAGGTAGTCAAACATTTTGAAAAGGGGTGAATGGGACTGAAGGTGGATGGATGAATGGAGGCAAAGAGGGAGAGGAAGAACTATTCAACCTTCTAGCCACATGTGTAGATTTAAGTTTAGGTGTCCCTCTCTAGCCAACTTCCAGTTAATCCTCAACAGCTGGCAGTGGTGCTAACGTTTAGTGATTAGAAGTTAGTGTATTTAGCATGCTATATCCTTCTTCTATGGGTTTTGGTTACAGGTTATACGATTAGGATTGCGAGAACAGTAGTGAACTAAACTTCCCAGTGAGAGGTCTTCACACCAGGGAAGTGTTACTTTGCTGCAGCAGCCCTGCCTCGTCAGTCATTAGGAAGCTGCAGGTTGTCAGAGGCTTCTATTGCGCGCACACACGCGCAGACACACACACGCACACACAAAACCACAGCACTAAAACTAAATTAAGAAGCCGATGATTAAGACAAGCGTCTACGAGGCCTGTCATTTCAGCATCCTTCCATCATAACATTGTGGCACCGAGAAATTTGCTTGAAAACCCTGGAAAAAATGTCTATGGGAGAGCCTCGTGTTTGAGATAGCATAACTGTTAACATCAAATATAGACTGGGAACTGCCTCGGATGCAAGATAGTATTCCGCAGAGGAAAGGACCATTGCAGAGACCTTTGGGCTATCCACGCACTCCCGAAACTCTGGTAAGTATCTCTCCCTTCTACTGCAGCAGGTACGCAGGCACTGTGTGACTGGAAATGGACCGGGTTTGAAATCTGCAGCTATGTTCCTTTCCGAGACTTCAGGGAACTCCCCCTAAAGATAGATCTGTAATGAAAAGTCCCTGCTGGATGACTAATGGTTATTGGCACTCAGTGCCCCTTTAAGGAGAGTAGCACATATTGTGCCGAAGACCTTGCAAGCACTCTTTAAATACAAACATTTTAAGTCCCCCTCCCATGCATTCCCACCCCTGTTATTTTCGGGCTGGTTATGTTGTATCTCCTCTCCCCCCCACCACCCTCCAGCTCTCTAGTCTCCCCTCCCCCCACCCCCATTCAGAATTAATTGCTCAGTTGCTTAAATGTTTCAAGAAGAGCGGAATTTCTCAATCCGATGATCTTTTGAGAAGCTGCACTATACCACACAGAACAGCCAGCGGGGCACTATATGCCTCTAGGCAGCCTGCGCAGCTAGGGCAGAGGTAGCCTTAAAACAATGACATTAATCAACTAGGTGCAAGGAGTTCTTCTGTTGAACTTCAGGAAGTTTCTTGGACGGGCAGAGGTTGGATGGAGAACGTGGAAATGGGAAACAATGGCTGGAGGGGCCAGAAAGCTTTGTTGATGTGGTACGCGTCAGACAAGTTAGGCTAGTGACAGAAAGAGATCCGAGTAAACATTAGAGTATACATTTCCCACGGCGTCTACACTGGGTGGAGAGGTCTGAATTAAATCGCCTTAATTAAAAGCTGAAGATTTTATTTATTTATTCCTGTAGCTGTAGAATCCATACACAGAAAGCCGAGCTAGACAGTGTAGAGCATCCACTAGATTTGGTGTGTTCAGGTGCCACTGCCAGAAGTTTTCAGAACAGAATATTTTTACACTCGCTGCCAACTTTAACGTTAAGACGTGAGCTTTTTTAGATCCTAAATGTCGCTATTATTTTCTGTGCCAGCGTGCATAAAAGAATCGTCACACCTGCCTAGGTAATACGTGTCCCTGTGTAACAAAAGCTCTCCCTAATTCAAGAATCAAACGGAAAATTAAAATATCCCCTAAGAATTACTCCCAGAGTTATGCAAACGGCGGGCGGGTGGGAGGGTGGGTAGAGAGGGCAAACCGAACAAGTTTAAAACATTGTGCTCTTCTCGACGTTTGAATGCATCATTCCATTTTCTTCTATGTTTACTGTTGAAACATTTTTGGTCAACACAGTGCTTCTGCCAGAGTTATCAGATTGAATTAAAGAACTGGGAAAAAGAAAGACCTGGAGAAAAAAAAAATAAATGTTCTTGAAGGGACTTCTAGCTACAATTTGACTCTCAAGACACTGTTGCTGAAATATTTTCATAGTGTTGTTCTAAAGATCTTTAGCCTCTTATAAACGTAATCTTTGGCAAATGACACATGTATCTGTTTTTGCAGTTTTTCGGTAACTCTAGGGAATAGACGCTCCCCTCTCCACTTCCCCCAGTCCAGGGACAGATACAGTCTCTCCCTGGGTGCTGTTTCACCCCCAGCGCTCCTCAAAGGGGCCCAGGACTGTCGGTCCGTCCTACCTGGCTGCGCCGCGCCCGCCGCTGCCCACTCGGTTCCCCTTCGCCCGCCGTAGCCCTTTGCCTCCCGCCGCCCCCGCACCACCACCGAGCCCATCGGCTTAGCGGAATCTCGGGATCTGCGAGATCAGCTGCAGATCCAATTTTTAGGGCCTACAAAAGCGCTATATCCTCCCCAAAGCTTCCCACCCCTCCAACTCTGGGCCCCCTTGTAACCATAGCAAAATGCCTGGGGTAGCACAAACGCTATAAACATACACCCCTCTAAGAGAAGGCATTTGGCGAGCCTCGGAGCAAAGCCGGTTTTAGCTTTCTCCATGCTTGGGGCTGAGGCGGGAGGAGAAGCTGCCGGTGCTCGTTCCGGACGCCGCACGGTAGCGGTGGGACCAGCACTTTGCGGGTGTCGGGGTGACGGGGCTTGCTCTGGCTCCCAGGAGGCTGCCCAGGAGGCAGAGCTTGCTCACTCCTTGGTCTCCTCGCCTAAACAGGGCTCGCAGGAGCTGGCCCTTTATGTAGGTTGTTCTGAACACTTTTTATATCGGTCACGGTGGTCTCCATGTCTGTCTGTGTCTGTCTTTCTTTCTTTCTTTCTGGGAGCGCAGAGTGGTGGTAAGGGGCTCGGTGAATGATTATCACCACTACCACTTATAAATAAGTTTTTTGAGGAAGAGCTGATATCATACCCTTGATATCAGTGGGTGTGTTCATGTATTATTTTAATATGATATGTCTTTTATACAGAGCTTGTTTTCCTCCTCCTTCCCCCCCTAGCCCCCCCGCTTCCTCCCCCCTCTTTGTTTCTGGAATTTGTTTCGCTTTAAAAGCACCAGCACAAACAAACAAACACACAAAGATGACTGGCAACAAGTTAAATCCCATTTGTGTCCCTCCCACCGAGCACGGACGGTGCTTCGCTAAAGCCTGCGGTTTGTAGCTTTGCCTTGACAATAATTTGACCAAGAAAGAGAAGCGGCTGCAGAGGAACTTTCCGAGCACTGACAATGAGGAGAGGAAAAACGTTGAAAGAAACAGTTCTTCTGGGATGCGCCTCCTTTGTGCGTTTTCTCCTCTCCATCTTTTAAATGGGGCGCTCATATGGGCTTGCACACACACAGAGGTTATGTTTCCTATGGAGTTTCCAGAAAATGTTTATTATAACCGAGATATAGACTTCACCTAAATAATGAAATCATGCCGTAGCTTCGGAAACTCCAATAAATAAATAATTTCTATTTGCCCACTAACAGAATACTAGCAGAGGATGACACTGCACTTTATTTTCACAATAATTTCAAAACGTCGTTAAAAGAGGGTAAAGACTGTCAAGTCTTTGTGCCCTCTGGAATTAATACAACTATATACGTCCATTTAGGAGTAGCTCTCTCTCTCTCTCTCTCTCTCTTTCTTTCTCTTCTTTCTCTTTCCTCTTTTCTCTTACCCTCTTTCCCTCTTTCTCTCTTTCTTTCTCTCTTTCTTCCTTCCAAGAAGACTACACGCTGATTGCTGTGGTTGTATTAAATATTGAACTCGCAAAAGCATGAAACGTTTTCTCACTGAGGGTCTCGAACATGTCCCGTTAAGGTTTCGCTAAAAGGCTCTCACATTGAGAGACCTGGATTCCCGCGTCTTCCCATGTTTTTTACTTTATAGTACCAAGAACTCCGGAAAAAAAAAAAAGAAAAAGAAAAAAGAAAAAAAGTTCGTGTTTGACTGTGCTAAATGTACCTAAAAGATACCTTTTCACGCAATTGAACGGTTTGTAAATGATAGTTTAACTTTATCTGTTGTGGCGGGCACGTGTTTTGTCATATGAAATTAACTTGTGAAAGCCTTTGTATCATTTTTTGATTTGTGTTTGGCGACAACGCGGATCATATCTCATCGCTTTGATGGTTGATACAATTGCTAAATTAAAGGCATGTTTTCGGCTTTGAAAACAACAACAAAAAGCAACCCTCTGAGAGCTCATCTTCAGCAAAACAACCAGAGGAGCAGTATAATAACGCAGCACAATACTTTCCATGCGTGTGCGATATCTCCATACACTTCTGTGTCATTCTGCCTCTCTATTGTCTGTGCCTAAAGATAACCAAGTCACTCCTGAGCTTCTTACCTGTAATCGCCACCTAAAAGAACATACGGACAGTATACGGATAATCGCTCTAACTATTTGCAGGAATGTAATCGGCGTTTTATATTTTCCGTGTTTTTACCTATTCTTCCGTGGTAAATACCAGCTACTGAACTGCTTGTCTTTACGTATTTCTATGTCTGATCCTCAAGAAGTGCATCAAATAATTGCAATAAAGTGATCAAACATTCCTGTGCACGGCACAGTTTTCTTTCCTCTGCTTATGTTCTGCTGCTATTCTCAAAGGAGGACGCCGCGCTGAGTCAAGGGTTCTGGTTTAGGCGCTCCTCCGGACGTTCGGATTTTAAGTCTAAAGCTTGCAGGATGTTGGGGCTGAAATTATGATTTTCAACATTTCAAAAGGGACGAGGCTCTATTTATAAATGTTACAGAAGGTTTCGTTACTTCAGGAACAACAAAACAGGAATAGAGCTGCAATTTTCAAGAAAACAGAATTTCAAAATATAGAAATAAAAAAACTAACGGAGACGATGTACAATACAATCAAATTACAGAAAATTGCTTTAAAATTCAGAACAGTAGCGATCCATTATGTCTCTGTTTTATTAGTGACAAGTACAATTACTCTAAAATAAAGAACACTGGTGAATATATAATTGGCTGTAATCATGTTAGTGTTTGAATAAAAATGACGGGGACATTTAACACTTTGACAACAAAATGTTCAGAAACAACTTATTTATTCAAACAGTTTTTATTTGCATCCACGTGAAGGAGAAACACACTTTTGCTTACGATAAATCAAGTTGGTTTTTTTTTTCACTTTCAATAAATACATAGCTAAAAATAATATTATTAATTATTTCATTATCCAAGGCTTAATAAAGTCTCCTGAGTATGACTGTATTATTATTGATTACTCGGTGCCCAAAGGACGCCATCTACAGGAAAAGGTCTTTAGGCTTTACTCAAATCTAGTCAGTGTTGATTTAAAAAAAATAAAAAAATCTGAGTTAATATTCCTCTATAAACCCGGCTCCGATTTTACCCACAACACCGATCACAATATTTGCTTTGTAATTGCTTCTTGCGATTGAGTTTGTTATAATTTGACACGACCTAGGAATCTGTTAGAAGAGGCCTTTTCTCTGAGATACGGCGTTTAAAAAAAAAATAAAATAAATTGAACTCCACGAAAAAAAAAAACCACCCCACTTTTCTCCTTCTAAAGGGACTCTTTTCTCTCAGGATTGACTTGATCGTCCCTGAAAATGCAGAACAGACCATGACATCTCTTCCTTCAAACCAAGGATGTGGAAAATGTTTGCAAAACAGCCCTGAAAACAAAACAACTTGATTGAATGCAGTTCATGCAACAATTGTGTCCTGGAATAACTAACTTTGCTTTATCTTGAACTTATTTCCTTTTGGACAATGTCACTAAATATCAGCTATCCCAAGCATACTCTCATCTCTTCTTGCAATACATCCTTTGCCCCATAGCTTGGTACTTAAAGGTACCATTTAGCTGGATTACTTCTTTCTGAGCCCTTGGTGGGAAACCCATCGAAGTAGAAAGAGTGCCCTTTAATATTTTTATCAGATAAATACAGACCCGCGGAGACGGCATATGCCCTCCGTGATATGACTCCTATACCCCAATTCAAACTACAGAAAATACGAGGAGAGCTAGAGGAAACTTTCGGACTCCTCTTTCTGAGGGCTTTTAATATTATTTTCCGATCTTAGTCCCGAATGAATTTTTCTTTTTTCGATTTTTATTTCTTATTTATCTTCCCCTCTCAATAAATCTCAAAATTTCTGCCTCTGATGTGTGTGCTCATAAGGGAGTGGACCCTACACGGACCTGTGCGGACCCTGATTCCCGTGCCGACTCACAAACGTCTCCCCTGCCCAGACGGGTTTTGCCGGACTTTGCTGCTCCAAACAAATAGGTCGCTCGGCTTTCTCTTTAGCTCAGGCCATAGATCTGGACAGGCTTGGAAATTCCTGGAGTGGATTAAACTATGCAGTGAAGAGTCAAAAGCAGAGGTGCACTGACACAAAGGCTGAGGAAAATGACCCACCGCGCACCCTCGATTTTATGTTATTCTGGAAATCGTGGACAAAAGCCTGGAAACTATTATTTGTACTCCCAATGCAATCAGACTCAAAGTTTATACCGAAGGTCTCCTCTGTCTTCTCGCTTCTGGGCATTGACGGTCAATGTCCCAAATCGAGAGACTTTGTAGTATTGCTGCTTTTAAACTTGAGGAAATCTTTGGAGAGGAGGTTTCCTTCGTGCAGCCGCTCCCGCAGACGCAGCCGGGGACCGGCGGGTCCTTCCCCGCCGGGAGCCGAGGCGAGATCACCCCTCTGAACCAGGAGCTCTGACATTTCTCGGGTACCTCGTACCAAAACCGCATGTGTCTACCTTTTCCTGTGTGTTCGGGCTGCTAATGTGGGCACTTCACACAACAGAAATGCTCATCTCTGGAGCTTTTCCCAGGGCAAATCGATGACTTCGTGCGTTGCCTCTGTCGCAGGCAGACCCAGTGCCCCGAGTGGGGTAGCCCGGGATACCCAGCAGCCGGTGTCGATAGAACCCTGATCCCCTCGCAGCCGAGCATCCCGCAGTGCCCTCAGTTTCCCTGACTCCCTGCAAACCGGCCGAAGCTCAAACTCCCCTCAGCCCCGCGGGGACACGCTACCGAGGTTCCCAGCTCGACACTTCCCGCGTGTCTTCCGCAGAGACCATTTTTTTCGGTGTACTTCACACCAAGAAATCCCTCACCTAGAGGTCTCTTACTCCGGTGTTTTCAACCGAGGGAGCCCCTCTGGGGGCCGCAGAAGCCTTGCCCCCCTTGGGACCCCTGAGGGTCCCCTCCTGGCACCCACAGGGCCCAGCGGAGGGGCGAGGGACTCCCGTGGCCCCTCCCGGGCAGGGCCGCGCCGAGCTGAGCGGTGCCCAGCGGCCGTTCCCGGGCCGGGCGCGGAGGGGAGCGGCGGCGGCGTCGCCTTCCCTCGGGGAGGGAGCGCGATGCGAACGGCGTCGGCGACATCTAGCGGCCGAGGACCGCCAGCGCTGCCCCGCGGTCCGGCGGGAGTCAACCGGCCCGCGGAGGGACAGGAGATACCTGGTCTGCCCGAAGGCAGGGGAAACACGTCTCACACCCCCCTGCCATTCGGCAAGCGGGTTTCCCGCTGATTTTCTAAGGCTATCAGGCACCGTCGTATTTCCTCCCACCCTCCTCCGCCAACAAGCGCCAAGAAGTTTTCCGTGTAGTGTTGGAACCATTACAAAACTCTTGCTCCCTCTTCGGGGTGTCGTTTTTGCGCACACGGGGCACTGAGAGAAAACACATCTCAACACTTTCGTCTCGTCCCCTCCAAGACCTCCACGAAAACAAAGGAAAAAGGCAGGAGTGGCTGTCCCTTCCCCCTCCGCGGTGTCCCCGTGGGCCGGCACTCTCCCTGCGAGTTCTGCCCGAGCCTAGCGTGGGCACTTCCCAGAGCTGTGAAGAATAAGAAAAAAGCAATATTGTTGAGACACCGCTGGCAAAACGAGCCATTACTATTTAAATCTTAGTGCCAGCTCTCATTAACAACTCAAGTCATCTTTTCTCCCGGGCAAACCTCGTCTGGTCTCTATCGACTTAATGGCAAACAAAACACATGTTTGTATTCTATTATTACAGTCTCGTTCCTTGCCTTGTGGAGAGCAAGGACTGGCTTTGCCTGCATCGTGAGGGGCTTCCCGAAGCGACAACTTTTTCTCTTCGTTCCTCTCTCCTGCCCTTCCAGGAAAAGTTAAGGATTCCGGCATCTGTCTCCTGCTCTCCCTCATGAATAGGAGCTGCAATGGCAGCCACAATAAAAGGCTTTCACTGAAGCCGCGGAGGCTAAAAAGAAACCAAGAAAAATAGTTGCTGGTATGTTCAGCCGAACTTAGCAAAGCACAATAGTCTCTGCGGGAAACTTTGGGGGTTATTTGAGCATCAGGTGACTCGGGTCCAGCTGCCAGGACCACAGCATCCCCCAGGGAAGCCGGCCGTGAGGAGACGACCACACCAGGCAATAACGAGCGACAGACTGAGAGTTTCGAGCCAACCCAAAACAAACAAACAAGCTTCTCCGACTCTCTCACTAAGAAGGTGGCTTTGATAAGAAAGTAGGGAAAGTTTTGAAGAATTGCACTCTTTTGCAAACGTATTTTGACGTGTCTATGCAGAACAAGCTCCCTTTTTTTCTATTTTTTTTTTTTCCCTGACACAATAGAGGGGGAAGGTTGGGAGTAAGAGCTTGATAAAAGTAAGGAATACATTTCTCACACAGCGAAAGCAGGAGAGGTCCGTAGGAGTGGCGACCTCACCTGAATAAGGGAGAGAATTCTGGTGCACGAAAAAGAAATTATTAATTTCACCCCATCCTCATCGACTTTGCTGGGGTACGGGTCTGTGCGCAGTTCCAAGCCCAGGACCCTTGAACCTGACAAGAGTAACCGATCGAAGCGAGTTGTCTTAATGTTCACCTCTTTGTTTTACTAAGATCTTTTAAATCCATCCCCAGTTGAGCATTCTCCCCTCTGCAACCCCGCACTTCGGGACGCGCAGATCTCAGTGGGGAGCGCCGCTGCATAGTCGGGCTGCTTCGTCTCAGCGGAGGGAGCAGGACCCCCGTCCCGTGTGCCCCTCTCCTGCCAGGGTGTTCCTCTCATGCCGGGGAGACCCTGGGCCCTGGGGCACAGAGAGTAGGGCCCACAACTTTCCCTCTTTTGAAACGACGTTTTCTCTCAAGTGCTTGAGTGCAAATAAACGCTATGGCAATGACAACACAGCCGTCCTGCAGTCAGAGCAGAGGCTGCCTCTGCACCTTTCCTCTGCAACACACGCCGTCAGCGTTATAATTCCAGCTCCAAAGGGAACCTGCAATTATGAGCCCCCCTCGTCCCCTCCCGCTCACAGTCTCTTGTTTCAAACATTCACTGAGGAAGGTTATTTGGATTGCGAGTAAAATCAAACAGGGAGGGGAAAAAGAAAAAAAAAGCCCACAAACCCAACAACCCAGCAAACCCATTTGCTATTTACAAAACTCATTGTCATGCTTCACTCAGGCTGTCTGCCTAGCTTGGGGAAATAAACGTGACTGAACCGCAGACAAAGCCGATGCAGCTGTATTTGAATTTCTCAAACACTGTCAAACGTGCTCTTGTTTCATGATTCTCGGGGTTGTTATTATTATTATGATCATCATACCTAATGTGAACACACTCGAAAGAGAGGTGCTTGGCGGTGTAGAGACCTGTTTCCGGCCGGGAATGCACAGAGATTCCTTTAGCAAAAAGCCAAAGGCTGCTTTTCCTTCCTACTTGGAAATCTTGCAAAGGGAAGCGTGTCCGCTGGATGTCACATCCAAGCCGTCATGTCAACTTCCCTCTCTGGAGGGTTGTTAAGAGCATGCCAGTATGTTTGATTTTACCAGGTCTATTACGAAGCAGATCCTTGCCTTCGATTCCTTTGGAGGAGAAGAGGCTAAATCACACCGAGGCCACCCCAGGAGGTGTCTCTACGTGAACATGCTGCGCACGCCCGTATATCTCAGACTCAGCTGCCCCGGCAGGCCGGGCCGAGCCGGGGAGCGTCGCGGAAACGTCGGGGGAACCCACCTGCCTCGGCAGTGACCCAGCAGCCTGGGCCAGCCGCCTCCGCCTGGCCCCGCCGCCGCGATGGGGAGCGCCCCTCCACGTGGCGGGAGCGGCGGGCGCCGGCCGGCCCAGGCCGACAGGGAGCACCGTCTCTACGGTAGCCGCATCGGCTCAGCCCTCGGCTATCCTCCTCCTCCCGCACTCCTTGGCACGTCCCCCAAGAAACACCGCCAACCCGTGTGCCGCTACCTTGCCAAGTGGCGTCTGGACCCTGGGCTTTGGGGGAAAAGTGGGGTCCTGAGGGCCGGGGGGACCGCCCCCCGTGCCCGTAGGCTTAAACTCGTACCTCGCCTTCAGCCTGGGGAACATCTCCCCAGCCCTCCTTTCTAATCAGCTTCTTCGTCGGCACAATTCTCAGGGAGCTCTCCCAAGTTCTTCTGCAGGGAAGAGGTCTTATATCGCCTCTGCCCAGTAGAACCATCGCCTCTGAGCAGGGCCACTCTGGCTCCAAAGCACGCTTCGTTTCTTTAACGCCTTTAGTGGTTTTCGTTGCGCGGTGTCCTTCAGTAAGTGGAAGCAGGGAAATGAAAAGTAATGCGATCAATTATTATTTTTATACCATATTTATGGACGATTAGAAGTAATAACAGTTATTTGCTTTGTCGAAGCGTTTATTTCACACTTGGTATATTTTCTTACAGTCGGAGAACCGACGCGGGAAAAATAAGCACAAGTAAATTAAAGTAACGAAACTACGTTTTTAGCAAAAGGCGATCCTTCTCCCGTCTAATTTTCCCGGGTGCGTTTCTTCCTTCTGACATTAATTCAAACCAATGAAAGGCCTAAATAGATTAGTCTCTAGCCTTCTAGTAAAGCAAAAAGCAAAATAATCATTTACTTGTCTGCCCCCTTAAGAAAAATATACTCCCCCTCCCCCACTTTTCTTCAAATCGGGCATAAAGAACAATCAAAAACCAAAGCAGTCAGGAGCGCAGGAACCCGGGCGGGTCTCTCGAGGGTAGGGCTCCGGTACTACTGATCTCCCCCCGGTCCTGTGGGCTCCCCTTTCCTCCCTCCTGGACCGGCTTGCTGGGTATCGTCTCCCCTCCTAGGCGCAGGGCTGCGTGCTGCTTTAACCCCTCCTGCCCTGCCTTTGTCCCTTTTGAGGCTTGTTAGCTCCTCTAATTTGTTCGCAGCACTTCGGTTGCTTCCCTCTCAGCCCCCGATGTAAGCGGGAGAATGATGCCGACACCAGGGAAATATACACCCCTCTGGGATTTCACAGTCGGGGGAACAGCGCTTTTCACATGCACATATCCCATACATCTCAAACATCAGGGTCATCTCAACGAGAGGGACAGGGAAGGGTGGGAAAAGGAGAATTAAAAATATACAATTCTTCCGTGCGTGACAACGATTTAAAATACCAAGGTAACACTTCACTATCGCCGGGTCTTGGTCTTCTTTGAATTAATTCATTTCCCACATTCTAGCGAGGTATTTTATCGCCAGCGACTGTGTGCAACAGTGCCGCAGGCTAGGTGACCCGTGCTAGCAGTGGGCAAGAAAAAAAAATTACTTTTGGCATGGCCAAGGTCTCCAGCAAACGCTCTGCAGCGAGCTATGTGACACCTCAGCTTGTCCCTCTCATATGGAGCAGCCGGTGTCTTCCCATCACGGAGCATCCACACCAGAGCTGCCCCGGGCCGAGGCTGGGGCCGGGGTCTGCTCCAGTCTGAGAGGGCTGCTGGGAACCTTCTCAGCAGCAACCTGTGCTTCTGCAACCATCCTTTTCTTCACTCATTCCCATCCCCTCTAGCTGCTCCACAGGTAAAGCTAACACTGTTTAGGGACCACTGCTGGATCTGCATGACAAGAACAAAAAAATCCTGTGAAGAACAGGGCACTTCATCAATCCCTGCAGATGTTATCTTTGGAAACACTTTTTCTGTATCAGCCTATAGACCCTCTGAGAAACACACAATCTCCAATCTGTTTTATCTTTCGGGAATAGGAATGTGCTGCTCTTTCCCCTAGCTACCTAGTCTTTGTTCAGTGCCCATAAATGAGAAATCAGACAGTATTAGCTGGATTGAGAGCCTCCAACATCTTCCTCCCCATTCTGTGGTCGGGGATGCCTCCCAGACAAGGTTCCACCAGCACCAAGAGATACCTGCTGTCAGTGTGCTTCAGGGCCCTAGCCTTGTGCCCTGGTCCTGAATGGCAGGGGAAAGGGACAAAGATAAAACTCAGCACTCAGCTGGGCCACCATCCACCCCAGCCCTGCAGACCCCTCCATGCAGCACAGCCCTCCCTTTTGCAGCACAGCCTGCTCAGGACTCCAGCATCAGACATCCCCCAGGGAACCTACAGGGCTGGTGTTGCACAGGCTGCTTGGTTTCTTGCTCTGCCCTTCAGTCCACCATTCCAAAACCCAGCAGAGCCAGCTGGTCTGCCTGGAGGAGTCTGTTCTCTCAGGAAAGACAGGACATAAGAGAAATCTGGTATCTGGATGTATCTTTATATTTAAAGTCCTGAAGGAAGGTACAGAATAAAGGAAGAAGCAGCTTGTTCTTGATACCCACAGTTTTGGGGCTACTTTGGTGCAAGGTTGTTGCTTGAGCACCTCTACCTCTGACAACAGTATACTTGGCACTTAGATTAAGTGCTTCCAATTTGAGCCAGTTAATTCTCCTGGTAGCTGTCTGAGATTATAGCCCTATCTTTCAGACAAAGTAAGGCAGACAAGTTAAACCTCTATAAAGTTTCTAACCACAAATTACTTTTTTTTTTTTTTTCTTTTTTTTTTCCCCCTCTCTCTGGTGAACTATTTTAGTTGGGTTAGACAGATTAGTTTTTATAATAATAAACCGTCTGAAAGCTACCGGGACATTTCCAACATATAAAAAATGGCAATCTTATTTAAACTCTCAGAAATATAATTGTTTGCCCTTGCTGTATATTTTGTATTCTCAAAGTATGTTTTTTAAGGTATAGTATACATTTTGAAATCTCATATATGCATCTTTACAATAGTAATGACTTTCCACAAGCTCTGTGGGAGGTGACATTTCAGCAAGATACTTCCCCTTGACTTTGTTTATTCCAGCAGTTTAAATTCTACCTCTGGTGATAGCTGTTAACTTGGCAATGTGAAAAGTGCTACATGATGTGTATAGTGCTCAGTCAGCTCATCAGAAGCTTACCAATTATGACTGTGGAGCCCATTCTTCCTGCCACAGCATGCCACCCACCATGCATGCCCAGGACAGCTGATCTTCACACGTGCATAAAATCTGAAAGTATGCACACATTTACACAGAGCCTGTACAAAGAAGGCACAATAAGTCTGGTGCTTCTTAGAAGCCTTTTTGCTTCCTGCAGTAGCTCATACACAGACAGCTGTAGTTAATTTCTCGCTCCCTGCCTTGGAAATGTCAAAAAGAGGAGCTTTCAAATCCCACCCTGCAAGGGAATCAGTTTTGTACCTGTCAGGCAATCAGGATGCCTGTGTTTTGGGCAGAGGACCAAATTGTCAGGATGGTTGTGAAACAGGAGGTTGCAGCTATCAGGATTATCCATCTCACCAGCGGCTTGTTTTCCATCCACATCTTTGGGGTGTTTGGGAAAGGAAGTAGCTGGACGTAGATTGCGGACTCAATTAAATAATTGAAATATGCTGAAATGGCCCATTAATTTGGCACCTCTGCATCATCAAATGAAGAATTTTTTTAAGAAAAGCCCTTGTAAGTCTGCTTCCCCAGGATGAGATCTGATTTCTAAGGTCTCCTAAATGACATCAGCGAGGCACAGTTTAATTCTAGACAGATGCTATTTGTCAAGCACATAGTGAGAGCTCAAGCTTCAAAAATAATGCTACCTTTGAGCATTCATTTTTGTTTGGAATATAGCACTAGACATGCAAAATCCAGATTGGGTTTTTTGTTAAATCATGATTTGCACTTATCCAAAGATATTATTTTTCTTTACTTTGAAGCAACTATTTACAAAGTGATTTAGTGCCAGACTCTGTCACCTTTGACTGCAGTCTCTTTTGCATTAGCTAAAATAGAAGTAACTCTGTTCAAGTAAGCAGAGTAACACTAGTGAAAAACCAGAATAAATAATCAGAGAATCAAGCCCTTTGAATAGCAAATGACTCCATAAATAGTCCCATTGATTTCAGTGGTATTTCATGGTATAAGTAGCTATGTTAATGGAAACAGCGTACAAGACCCTTAGTGCTTGGACAGAGAAAAAAAACCAAAAACAAACTTATATTTTTTTTTTTTTTAATTCTATAGTGCATTAGTTAGTTGACATGTTACTAGTTTATTGTATGACCTACCAAAGACAGAACCAAATGAGTTAAGGACAAGGATGACTCCTCTGTTAGCTGCTGTGACAATTCAACACACCTGTGACACCAAAGCTGTCCCCCTTATTTAAAAAACCCAGAAAACAAACAAAGCCATGCCAGTGGAATGCTTTCCATTGCTCTTAAACAAAGGCTTCTTTAAGTAGGAAATAACAATATTTTAGTGAATGGAGTTGCCCCTTTTTGGGGGGTTTATGGGCGTTATTGAAATATGAGAGTGTCATAATGTGGTCTCCCCTGGCTCTATTGCCCTGGATGCCTTGGAAAAATTATTTTGCTTACTTTTCCTTGAAATCTAATAAAAAAATAAATTAAGTCCCAACATGCTTTCTTAATTGTGTTTCTTTGGCTAAACACATTTTTAACAAATATATAAGTGTTTTCTGTAAGTGGCATCTTTAAGCTTGAATCTGAGAACTGGATCTGGATCTAAAGAGCAGTAAAACACCTACCCAGCCTTAAGTCTTCTGGAACTGACAAAACTGTTGCTGTGATCTAATATGCTTTGCTAGACCCATTTCTGAAGTGACTTTGGGTGGTTTGACTCCACTTAGGGAGTTAGAACACGATGCACAAGGACAGAGAAGGAAACTGTGATGACTGGGAGCATTGCAGTCTGACTAGCAATGGCATCAGGTGCCCATACCTTTCTGTCAGTACTGGATTTGCTATCAGCATTCTCAGGGGTGCAGGTGATATATTTCAAGTATTCAATAAAGAACTGTGCGCCCACGTACATGGTACTGCTGAAAATTTTTGTAATTACAGTAATTCTGATGAAACCACATCAGTTCTGTCCTTGCTCTCCTCTCATTGCTTTTCTTTGTATTCTCTTCTTATCATATCACATAGTAACTGTAAAAAATGCTTTGTCCAAAACACAAACTCCCTGTTCCAAATGCTACTCTGCTATCAGCAGGAACAGTATTTCAAATAAGCTGCTGGGCATTTGCCTCTATGAATAGCTGCTTCTTTGCTCATGCTAGACTGTAAAAAGCTCATATGTATCTTTTGAGTGCACATTTTTCATTAAGAACCTCCAGAGCACAAAAGGAAAGGGTCATGAAAGATGAAAAAAAGAGATCTTTTGCTTTATTGCAAACAGTTGTCTGCTGCGTTTCCTCAGTTATGACCAAGCTGGAGCTATTTTCTATTGAGTGTGGAGCATTCTTATTCCCAGGAAGTTTTTAAGGGAAGTACTTTGAATAAGCTTGTTCTGTGCTGATTTTTCAATACCATCTGAAACTAGCCTGCCATTTCTTCTCTTTCCATATAACAGTGAAGTGACACAAAATGGATAAAACATTTCCTCTCTATCAGATAAGGACAAGGCTATGACCAGCCTGTGCCTGTGCTGCCTGTGCTCTTGTCCCATGACTGAAGGGGACTGAGGGGAGACCCTCAGTTTTGGGCAAAAAGGCACTGCTTATTGCTCACAATGTACATTGCAACAGCGGTTGAGGAGGTTAGGAGGAGGCTGGTCCCCTTCAATTGACTTTCATAACTTTCTGCATGAGGAATAGTGTCTTGCTGGTATAGGCTTCTACCAAACTGTTGATACCCTTGAAACAGATGCTGTTTGTGCTGTTTTCTGGATATCACTTGTTTCTAAGCAAACTCATGACATTTAGCAGGGAGAGGGGTGATGCTCAATTTACAATTTTTTTTTTGTGTTTGGATACATTTTTCCATACTCATAATTAAAAAATAAGTTTTGAAAAGGATCTCAATTTTTTTTTTTCTTGACTGATTGTATTATGTCTTACTATATGAAAATACCTTAACAACATGTAGTATGAACTTCAGGGGATTTTAAGAGGCCTTATTTTTAAAATGTCTAAGTTTTTCTTTTTCTTATTTTCTGGACTGAAAGAAGCTTCCCTTGCTTCCTTTTACCTTTCCCTTTCTCCTCCTCGTTCCCCAGACCCCATTTTTGTTTGTTTGTTTGTTTCCTTTCATTCTCCTTCCTTTTTATTTCAAACCAGCCAACTAGCCAAACCATTTTTTCTTAGTTCCACTCTGAGATAAATTTACTTCCCAAGACAGTACCAGTCAGGAGCCCAGCAGTCCAACATTCTCTAATTACTCACAAACCTACCTCTGCAGTATCAATATAACTTGATCTTACTGCATCAGTAGCATAGCATCCGGTTTTACAAGCCTGACAGTGGTGGCATGAGGAGGGAAAACTGACAGTAAGTTGACAGAATTCTACTGGGACTGTTGTAGGCCCATGACACAGCCATCTTATCCCTATGCCACTAAAAAACTAGTGAATTTGTCACTAGAACAGCTGTTATAGGGAACTGACTTAACCATAGTGGGTTTTTTAGGTATTTGCTACGAATGAGGTTTTCCTCTCAGCCCCTGTAATTATTCTTATATATAGATGGGGAGATGTAAGAGAAGAAGAGTGAAAACAAAATCACATGGGAAGTGGAAAATATTTGCTTTCTGTATGTACATGCATTGTGCTGAGTGCAGCAAGGTGCTGAGCTGGATTCTTCAGATGTTATCACACTGACTGCAATATCATGTAGCTGCATATCTCCCTCAAGGTCCTCTGCAAATTTCTGTAGTGTGATCACTTAGCCGGCTGTGTTCAATCTACACAATCTAAAAAGAGAACACATTTTCTTTTAGATACTGAGTTTATTTTCTATTCCTGTTGGTGTTCAAAATTCATCATAATAGGGATTATTTTATTGGCATGGTTCCTTGGTTGTGTTTTGGTTTCTGTTGTCTTATTAGAAATAATAAAACAAATTGTTCTGAGAACAACAGAGCTAATGAAGTTATCGTTTGAGTATTTGTATTTGATATTCTTACATCTCTTCGTTTGCCCCATTGCAGCAGCTTTATCCATTTATGCTGAGCTTTATGCCCAATTCAGTTAGATATGCCCACCTCCATTAGACTTTCCAGTCCTCTCAGCTGCTTTTCATGTCTGCACATATCAGCTATACAGAAGACATTACACACTCTCAGTAGTTCACAGCTACTTTTGCACTGACATGCTGGCAGAATACCTGCTGACTGGGTAGCAAGAGGTCAATCAAAGAAGATAACTGCTGAGTTGTGGCTGATGCTTTATTCCTAGTGGGTCGTCAATCTGGCTTTGTGTCTTCTAACCAGCCACCAAATTTAATGAAACTTATAAGAATTCTCTTTAAGGCTTTAATCTCCTATTCTTGGCCAACAGTTCTAGAAAGTTGTGAGGGGTTTGGGGGGACACACCTGATAAACAACAAATCAGATGGCTCAATAATGCAATATCCATGAGGGTTAATTTTCAGAAGTATATAAATATCCAAAACAACTAATTTCTCAGAAACAAAATAGATTTCAATGCAAAAATTAATGGAACTTATATTCTTAATTAATATAAGCACTTTGAAAATTCCACCAAGAAAGATTTTTGATGGATTTAGAGTGAGAGAAAAACACATATTTTAAAGACATCATAACAAAATATGGTAGTTATGAGTCCATCTTGGCTGAGAAAAGAACATTTGAATCATGGCACTGACACTGAAATGCTTTCTTCATTTTCAGTTTGCATCTGGCTCAGAACCTTACACGCTAGCTGCATGATTTTAACTATCTGTTAGAACATTCAAGCTGTATCATAAATAGCAGTATAGAAAACATATGCCACAGGGGAAAGAAATCTGTAATAATACCAGCTGCCATTATATGATAATGAATTTCAGTCACTGCTAACCTGGATAAGTGGTTTTCATAGGGAAACAAGTAGCAAATTTATGGAAGAAAAATTTGTGTAAAATTTTTAAGTTTTTAAGCCAGCCCTAGAAGAGATAATTCACTTTGATCAATTGGAAAAAAACATCTCATCTGGGACTGATTTTGAAGCTGAATACATCTAGCATGATTAAACAATGAGTAAAAGCAACATGGTAACAATTTTCACATATGTAGAAGGGAAATCCTTTTAAAGCAGCAGTTTTAGTGCACATATAAGAAAGGAGAAATAAAGTACAGAAAAATTTAAACAGTGTTCAAAACACTTCTAAAGGCTAGAATCTACTAGACAGCAAAGCCACTTGAAAAACATCAGTAAAGGTTTTATTATTTGGGAAATATGAAAAAGTTTGACTGCATTATCAAATATATGTACTGAGAAGTAATCTAGCTTTGGAGTGAGAGAATTTAGATGGTCTCATTATTCATTAACAGTTTTAATTTCTATGATTCTATGACTGAATCTCATCATGAGGTCATTTTCTTCTTCTAGAGCTAGCAGAAAAAAAAAAATCTATAAAAAATAATTATGACAAATAAGCAGTCAGGTTAGTGTTTGCATTGCATGACCACTGAGTATTAAAGTGGGTTATATTCCAGCTGGTGACTCTTGTGTCCTGAGTGGTGTGATTGTCTTCAAGGGAAATCTACAAGAGCACAACAGCTTCAGGAATCTTTTGTCAAGGACAAAGTCCATACTCTTCCCCCACCCCCCCTGCCTTTTACCCCACCACCTTGTATATGTAGATATATCTCCTGTAACGTCAAATTATAATTGTAGATCATGTTTTTGTATAACTAAAAGTAAATAGTTTCTCTTTGGAAGAATACAGGGTCACCTGCAGGATGTGGGAGCAAACGTAGCAAAAATAAAGCTGTGGAATTCTAAACATGCAATATATTAAGTAAAACCACATGACTAAACTCACTTGATTCAGAGGTGTTTTCAAAATACATGAAGTTGAGTGTCAGTTCATAACAGGAAGAACAAGACTTTTGAATCAGATGTAATTTAACTCAGTAAGAGTGAGTAAGCATGTAAAGTCTTAGTGAGCTTTTCAAATAAAAAATAATGTATTTGCACTGTCAGAGATTTCACTGGAAAATAGGCTCATGTAAACAGGTAGAATGCAAACGTAACTTTCAGCTGGGATTACAGCCTGTAGGCTGCCTGGCATAGTGTCACATAGCTAGTTACAGAAAAGCTACTGGCTTCATTGATGTCATTTGGATTTGTGTCGTTATCTTAGGAGGGGGCAAACTCTCTTGGGTGGTTTTTAGAGATTTTCTGGAATCCACAGACAAGATTTTTTTTCCTTTTTTTTTTTTTTTTTTTTTTTGTGCTTCTGATATTTAATGCAATAAAGAGAGCTGGTAGGCTTGATCAAGTACAGACATCCTTCTGTGTTGCACAAGGTGACCCTTAACAGGCCAGCACAGGATTAAAAACTTCCTCAAATAGGGCTTCTTGGTCCTGAATGACCCAGCTGAGCTGTTATACAGAGGGGGTAAAATATTTTCCTTTCAGACACACTAGGGTGCTGTATTAAGAGGTTTGGGAGGTATAGGCACACCTGGGGCTCCCTGCATAGTGCCTAGTCCAAGTGGAAAGACCTTTTCCTGTGTCAAAGCTCAAGCTGTTTTCTGAGACACGCACGCCAATCAGTCATAGCACAGGCATCATGTTGTTAGTATAAATAGTCCACAACAAAGTTCAGCCAATGTATAGCTCTTTCAGAAATTTATTTACTTGGCATCATTTACAGCAGCCTTGAGGTGTCGTTAAACCCCACTGAAACACAGGTTTGTATAGAACTGCTCTACCAAACTGATCTATGGCAAAGCAGAGATTCTCAGGCCTCTGTATTCAAATCAGAGAGCTGTTTCTTATTGAATGATTTGTTTTTTTTCCAACACAAATAAGGGTCAATCAACATTTTCACATAACACACAAATGTACCTGTTTTATTAGAATTTGTCTCTCTAATGTTTTTACAATGGCCCACAAAAATCAACCCAAGATAATAGCAGGAATAATTGACCAAACAATAGCAGTTTCTTTAATCAAGGGAACATGATAATTAAGTCAAAGCTTTAGATCTGTGGATATCATCAATGGTCTTTTGTCTATTAATAAAAGTATGTCATCAGTGAATTTTAAAAATGCAGTTGCTAGAGGGTGAAATATCTACATCTAGATGGAGAAAGGTCAGAACAGTATTATTTGTAATTAGATTCATTAACTGTACAATGGACAGTTTTTCAAGTAATTTAGATTAAAATATATTACTGAAATACAGCAGTACTTACAAAGAAAGATGCTTGAATCTTACAATTTCTTAACATTCAAGTATGCTTTCCTTGGACTCTTTTTCTTCTAAATACAATTCAAGCTGTAATGTTTTCATTAAAAAAAAAAAAAAAAAAAAAAAAAAAAAGGAAAAAAAGAAAAAGAAACCAGGACAACAAAATGTTGCTAATGAAATGCTTGGTTTTGCTTTAGAAACACTGGCAGAAACAACACACAATACTGAAGCCTGAGAGACACCATTCCTTCTTTTTCCTGTGCTGTAGCCATAGGGACAGTCAGCAACCTTTTACACCTTTGATGCATAACAAATGTCTTTAAATTTCTTTAGCACACATTTTAATTTTAATTTTTTTTAAATTTCTTTTTAATACATGCAGTCTTGTAGGGAACCTACTAGCCTAGGAAAGGCAGCCAGTGTATGAAAGCAAGAGCAAGCATACACTGGGTATTAGCATAGTCTGTGACACTGTAGTTTTCAGAACCCAGGGCGTATCTTTCCACCAAACACCATTGTATAGTGCAGATATACTTCTGTGCTTCTCTGATTCTATGGAAGTTGCATAAGCATTTACTTCAGTTCTCAAACATTGTTACTACTGAACGCAACTAGTAATTTTGTGTTCCTTGGATTGTGTTATTAAAATAGATTATTTGTATTGGTTTATTAACTCAGAATACACTTTACAACAGCTCTATAGAAAACTGGACATAAAGTTGTTCGTTATCATGCAGTCACAAAACTTGAATTTGATAGACAGTATACATCCATCTACTGGAAAAGTGACACTGGAGACACTTTTATTGTCTACCTTGGGAAGATCTGCAGGGATGGTATGGGCATCTGAACAACAGTCTTCCACATGTTAGCTGCATGACTACTGAGACTGGAACACAAAGATGGTCCAGCTATCACAATCTGAACATGATCACTTTCTTGGATAGAAACAGTGTGGCTACGTATGTAAATCACATACAGTTGAGATGGAGCACAGGAGGTGGAAGGATGCAGGGCAGCCTGCACAAGTGTCCTAGAACTATGTTAAATTGATATAATCTATCATCCAGTGCATTTGAGCTCCTAGCCACAAGTAGACAGAGCTGAGCAATTTTATGCTATAAACAAAGCACAAATAAACATACAAATAAAATATTTATAAAATATTTTAAACCGTCTACTGAATTAATTGTTTATATATGTGAAATCTTTCAACTTGCATTGTTTATTACAAGTCTTTTAGACTCAATTGAAGGGTTTTTTTAAACTTTGTTTTTAGCCCTCAGTTATTTTAGTCCTTTCCTGCTAGAATCTGTCATTTTCATTTTGTAAGTTCTCATATACTTTCAAACTTTTTTCCTGTCCAAAACACTTTTGGTGTATCTATTTCTCTACCTTTTATAGAACCATTTCCTCTAATATCAACAGCTTTTCTGTACTTCTTTCTGACTGCAGCTCATTTGTTGAAATTTCCAGTATATCTTCTAGAATATACTGATAATTTTGACTTTTTTTTTCTTCTTTTTTAATGTGAAGGGCTCCTAGCTTATCACAAATTGCCATAAATTCAGAAGTACAATATACTGTAGGCAAGTCAAAAGTATCCAATATGTACTCTTCTTTCATTTTTCTGATCATCTCTATTTAGTTCTGTTAGCACTTTCTCAGAACAGAAAGTAGTCAGTTTAAAAATGATTGGATCATCTGTTTTACCCTCAACCAAGTGACATTCATTCACCCATTAATAGTCCTTTTTTCGCATCCAGATATCACCAAGACATAATTTCTTCTACTCAAAAACTCCCACCAAAACTCAGAGGATAACGGGAAATCAACAACTGCAATTAATTATTTAATAATTTAATACTGTAAAATGCTATGAATTTTTAATTACATAAGAACTTAAAAAAAAAGGAGTGAAGGTAGAACACTAAAAACCAAGGCAGATAAGTAAATGACTAGTCACTACCTTAGGGTAGTGTAGGGAAAATGTGTTTTCTCAGATTATATCTCTACACCAGAGAGTCTAATATAGACCAATAATTTCTACATAGTTAAAAATGCAATGAGTCTTTTATTTTGAGGCATCTTTTTATTCTCCTAATTAATTTAAGAGATTTTTACTGTTTTCAGAACAGTAAACTTAGCTGTCCAGACAAAGTAGACTTACTTTATCCTAACTCTTTATGAGGAAATTGAACAAATCTTTTTTTTTTTTTTTTTTGAAAAAAAAATTAAACAACTTCTCTAAAAATGTGAAGGAGGTAGTGTATCTTGATGTTCTTTAGGTAAAGGAAGAGCTACAGTTGAAGTTTGTTGAAATGAGGTTTGAAGAGGGACCATTTTCCCTTCAGTTCTCACTGATGTTACTTTGAGAGGAAACCAACTCCCTGTGCAGTGTTGTTTTTCCTGTTCTATCCCAGGTCATGGTCTAGGTGATGTTTTTCATAGTGTCGTTAATGGTAATAAAAGATATTTTTTTAGCATATCAAAATGACATACTTAGTTTGTAAATGAACCATGCTGAACTTTGTAACATTGACTCTTACTACAAGCAGGGTCATTGGCTTTGGGCTCTAGGCTTTTTTTAAGACGAGAAGGGGTAGCCCAGTCTAGTCTGATACTCTTGCCTCTCATTCTTTCTACAAGGGAAATTATTGTGTGCTTTGCAATATTGTTTTATTTTATATTATTTTTTTCACAGATCATATACATCCACATAAGATCACTGTGCATCCAACTGTGAGCAGATGGATGTTGTAATTGGATCTCTGGTGATGAATACGGGATCTTTCCTGAGAATCACAGTCATTGTCTTGAAGTAGGTGTTGAAAAAGCTCCGTCTCCTGTATGCAGGATGATAAAAAATAAGTAACCATGATGTCAAACAGTAAGATTTTGCCAGAATGATTCAGTCATCATTTAGGCACACTGAGCAGTTTGAGCACCTTGAAGACACGAAATCTACCACAGGAAGTAGGCTTCAGTTTGCTAAGCATGAAGACATCTATCTTTGACCAGATACACTTTTTATAAAAGGAATGGGAAGGAAGAGTTAGGCATCTCAGAAGATGCCTATGATCCATAATACACAAACCTATTTAAGACCATGAACTCTTCCATGTAGTGCTATATACAGAGTGTTGAAAAATCAGAGCAGTCACTGTTGTGAATATACCTTGCTGTTCATACGGACTTTGAGGAGAAACCAGTTTATGCTTGTAAGGGTAAGTCAGATGGCATGTGTACAATGGATCCAATGCATCCACTTATACATCCATTAAACATGAAGCTCTATCTATCATAAAGAAAAGTGTCCATCTACGTGTAAAAAATGAAAATAAAAAGTCATGTTCCATATGCTTTCTGTAAGAGATAAAGGAGCTGAACATGGGAAATCTTATACTATGCAGGATGAAGAGCAGATCAAGTGCTGGCTGACAGGTTCTTGGAGACCAGAGACTGGGCTGCTTTCTGAGGATGGTATTTTTCTAAATTATTTAACAGAACATTTGCTTTTTTATGAGTTTTTCTGATGAAAGTGACTATGTTCTCCTATCGAATATGTATATTCATAAATAGATTAGAAGTTAAACCTTTACCTGTTGAACACTTTTAAGCTATTATCACTTTGTTTTTGCTAAGCAAGGGTTTATTATTTTACAGAAGCAAAGATGAAAACCTTAGATTTTTGCAATTTACCGAAGACAGTATATTTGACATGGGAAACAACAATTGTGCTATTAGCATCTAATATAACACAATGGAAAAAAACTCTGGAGAAATAATAGAGAAGTAGCAGACATGGTAGCTGGAACCTGGAGGCATGGGGTAACTGGAAGAGATGTAATTCCATATACTGTGATATCAATCTGTTTGAAACTTGCTACAGAGAATGTGGAAGAAACAATTAGCAGCATACATGGTGGTATCCAGGTTTACCTGTTTTACCTGTTTTAAATATTCTGTCAATACACAAACTTATATTTGAAGTAGCTAGTAAAATATGGAATGCCAAAACAATATGCTGAGTAGAGCATTCAATGGCTTCACAAGGAGTCACAAAATGGTCAAGAACTGATTACTGCAACTGCAACTTCCCCTTTTTTCTGTCCTGGACTTTAACATTTCATTGTTATCTTGTCCCCATTAATGGCTTTTTTTTTTTTTTTTTTTTTTAACATGTTTGGAAATATGAAATACAAGGGATCTTCATGCCACATCTTTTTATACATTTTTTTTTTTTTTTTTTTCCTGAAAGCAAGAATGGACAATCTTATTTTTGGACTTTTGTGATAATGTTTGTGTATAAGACAAGTAAACCAAAATCTAAGAACTTACCCTGTCGTCTTAAAAACATCAGTGTGATCAAATATTATTTTCTAAATTTATGAATCACAGCATATAGTTATAATTTCTTAAAATAATGAAGGAAAACTATCTATATGTAACAGAACTATCTATATAAATAAAATACTTGGACTTATTAATTTTCCCTTTTTTACTAATATTTCATAAGATATGCTTTTAAAATATTTTAAGACATTTTTGTCACCATATAAAGTTTGCAAACTGTTTTTTCCAAAGAAAAATTCAAAATAAGAAGATATTGCATGCAATCTGAGGACTCTAGAAACAATAAGATTTAAGAATAATGCCATGTTCTGTAAGACTCACAGAGAAGTCAGACATAGGAACACCAATTAGATTGTTATTATTTCCTGTTTTCCATATTTCAAGCACAAAAAATTTTCCTGCCCCAGTCTCTTTAGATCTTGCCATTCCTACCCTTTTTGCAGTTTGGAACTAGCTTCAGATTTTTACCTCAGACATATTGCCTGCTAAAATCCACTTTTCCAATCTATTAGACTCCATTGAAGTGTTTTTCTACTTCTGTGATACTCCAGTGGGAAATATTCCAATATTCCATTAGCTAATAAGTTTTATTCTTTAGCACATTGCTTCTAGTTATGTCTTCTAGGGTTTGCAGACCTTAACTATTGTTACCCATGGTTTCCTCACAGTTTGGCTTTCATTGATCTTTGATGTAATTCTGCTTACTGTATAAGGTATCTTACACAGTGTGTAGGTTCACTAATACTGGGGACGGAAAATATTTCTCAAAACAAGGATGACAAAAATGTACCTGGCCAGTTGAATATGGGTAATAATAAGACAACTCTGTTGGGATTGTAATTACTACTTTTACTCTGAAACTGTATTAATTGCCCAAAACTTTAATAAAACTACCTAATGCCTTAGTTCTTTGGGTTATTTTTACAATCCTGCCAGAATGTTGCCTTCCTTACTAAACCGGTAATGTTCCCAGTGGCTGCTGAGTATCACACTACTCATTGCCCACATATGGTATTGCCTCATCTCAGCATCTTGCGACAAGAGAGAAACTGGTGATGCTTCATCCCAAAGTCTCTTTAGCAGAGGCAGAATAAAGGGGCATGGTGGTCTCTACCTGACACCACAGAGACCTTGACAGTAATATTCTCCTGATGGTATTTCTTCCTGCTCAATGTAAGTCAATCGTGCATAGGAATCAGCCCTGTACACATCACCCTCTCAAACCAGGAAGTGCAAAATACTCAGAGTGGCTTGAACTTCATGTTTTACATAAGCATTAATCTCTCTGTGGCCTTAGAGTGCACTGGTTACACTTTGGCTGGGTGGTAGGACCTGTATTCAAGAGAAAGGAATTCTCTGGAGTAACTGGAGACAGTTTTGAAAGTCTTGTTCACTGTAGATGAGATTGTTAAATTCGTTATACAAGAATGAGTAATTTTTAGATAAGTGTATTAGATCTCCCAAGTGATTTGCATGTATAATCAAATGAAAAGACCTCTGAAATATTGAAATTCTAGATGAGAAAAGTGAAATTCTATTAAGAAAGAAAGAGTCTTTGCATTTATAACACATTCAGAGAACATATCGGAGTATAAATTTAATGCAATGCAGCAATGCTCATCTTACTTTAAAGGTAATTATATAGAAAGAGGGGCATTTAAAACCTGCAAGTAGAGGCTTTTTTCAGTCATACAGCATATAATTAACAAAGTTCTTTAAACCTATTCATAAAAGAAAGAAATAAACCACTTGTAAATAATGGCGGTCTCATATTCTTTACAGTTAAATGTCAATAATCTGAATGTCTTTTTTATACTCAAACTACATTTTTGACATATTAAGTAGAAGCAGGTATCACTAGTGAGGCATTTCAATTTTCTAGAGATTTAGACGTATTTGTACAAAAAAAATGCAAAATGAAGAACTGCAGTTATAGAAAACTGGAATGGTTGTAAATTAAATCAATACTCTGCCTGCAAAACACAAAACAATAACAGAAAAATGAAGTTGCAGAACACTTCATAATGAAATTAAAAGATGTAGGTGTTGAGACCTGAAAACACCAAACTGTAGGTGCAGAACAAGAGAATAAGAACTGCAAAGGAAAGTACCAAACTTGTAATATCGTACAGACAATTAATAATGATTTGTTTTGCCACAATTACTGAGTCCCCACAAGATTCATTTGAAAAACAAATTCAGCTTTCTCCAGTGCTCATTCTCTAAGAGTGAACACTTCTCAGAAATAAGGAGGAATGAGAAAATAGGGAGAGATTAAAGAAAATATGTAGTAGTGAAGGAAAAGAATATAGCTCATAAGTGATTTTGGACTTCTTTTTCATTTGATTTTATTTTTTTTTTCTTCCTCACCTAATTCCTTGAGACACTATATTGCATAGTGGACCACTGTTCTGATAGACTCTGTCTTGAACAGTCAAAGTGCAGGATGTTTCCAATATGTTTATTGTTTGACCTTGCTCTTGAGGGTACCCAAGGAGATGTATACAGCTGGCAATGAGAAGACAATTGCAAAGTGGCAGGTCCTACCAAAACAACTGAGACATTGGACTAGATTGAAGGTTGCAGGCCTGGAATAAACTCAGATTAAATTAATTAGGGTTGAATTTTTTTTCCTCTGATCTGACTGCATGTGTTTAAATGTCAATGTTCAGGAACATCCAAGATTTCTTCTGTGTTTACTACGGTCCATTGAAAGACATGGCACTTTGCCAGTTTATAGCAAGAAGTAGAGAAAAAATAAATACTTCTCTGAAATTAAGTTTCAGTTGCCATTGCTACAATTCAGAAACTGCACCTTAAGAGCCACTGTTTATATTGCACCAAACCTTGCATTTTCAGACTGGTTAGTTTTCCACAAAATAGGTGGAATATGCAAATTCTTACTAGAATGATTCAAAAATATTTTAAAAAACTTGATTGTATATTCAAAATGGAAATCTGATGCCTACATAATGCAAATGTTTAATGTCAAAGAATACATTCTCATAGGTAAGGTTTTCCAAAGGAAAGCTAGTTTTCTGTTAAAACTACCAAAATTTCTTCCTCATATTTTTAGTTAAAAGGTAATTGTATCTGAACAGTCTTCTAAATTCTATTTAAGATATTGTATAGATAGATACAATGTATTGTATAGATAGATACATGTATATCTACAAATATTGTATCTATGTATCTATCTATATACACATACATATACATACACATGCATGTGTATTTTTCAAGGTACATTGAAATAAAGTGACAAACAAATAGAAAAGAATTTGCAATTTATTTTATTTTATGACAAAAGGAAATACCACTGGTTCTTGTATCAACATTAACAATGACTTTTGAAAGGAAAAGGGCAAATTCTCTTTACTGTTGCAGATTTTCCAGGAGTTGAACCAGAGGCAAATCAGATCAGAATGCCTCATCCAGGTACTTCTCAATCTTTTTTTGGCTATGAAGGAAGACTGGGTTAAGTAAAGTTAAGTCCAGACTGTACGTGGACACCATGAGATGTGCCAAGGTCTTGGTCTTCTGCTTGTTCAGTTTAGTGCCCTGGCTGGAAGTAACCATATTTCCCTCCTGCCTGCATGCTCATGTTTCCTTTCTGGGCAAATCCAGGAGTCAGGGGAATAATGTTGAAGCCAGGGGGGCTTCATGAAGCCCCCCTGCATGCAGAGTGATGGTGCAGCTATGTGTGACAGTTTAGGCTCAGTCTAAATTCCTCTTAGGAACCTCACTTAGAGTCTAATAGATGGAGTAAATTCACGCTTTATTTTTTCAGCACAGGAATTAAAGTAACATTTGCTGTCAAGTTGGGTTTATACTAGGTTGTTCCAGTTACTGCTTTCCTGTATGCAACTCAAGACAATCTTCCATCTGCATGATATCCACCCTCAGATGAGAAGTCACTCACCCCTCTGCCTGTATGTAGTTCAAATTCACAATATTGCTCCTTAAGATCACCCAATATGTCACTTCTTATGCTGAGAAGGATGGAAAATGAGCAGTCAGGCAGCAACAGTGGAGTGGCAAGAAATTTAAGGAAATGCTTAATTGAGGTTTTTTAAACCTAAAAGTTTGGATCAATATGGAATCAGCACAAGAAAATCCTTCCCTGTGGCAAAATCTGCTGGTACATCTGATTCCTCTTTCTGCTTCATTTTCATGCTGGAATGAAGGAAACTGAAATAAATGAAAAAAATTCATTTTGATGCCAAAGTAGCATCACTGCAATGTGGGGAGGATCTGAAAAAGCTAAAATCTGCTGTATAGCAAGGAGATTCAGACTTCTCCAACACTCAGCTTGATCAGACTCCTGAGCTGAAGTTCCCCTGTGCTTACTAGTGACAAGAAACTAGATGATAACAAATCAGGAAAGTGAAGGTGAAAGTGCTACAAGAATATAACACACAGAAAATTAAAAGCATTTTTGATTAGTATATGAAATTGCTGGTTAAAGATAACCCATGTGATTAAGTTGTTCCTATTTTTTGGTCTCATCTTTTTTTTAATTGAAGCTATCAAACATACTTGGAATTGTTGTAATAATTAGTGCTCGTGCAACATAAGTGCATACCTACCTAAAGACATCACTACTATTTTCTGAATTTAAACATGATGGTGCTATATGGGATTATTTAACTGGTAACCCAATTAACATTCCTCCTTTTCTTTCTTCCATTCTAATTAGCAATTTATTCATGGGATGGGAATCTTTGTCTGCTTTTTGAACTCAAACTTTGACACCGTGAATCAAGCTGCTATGTTGATATTAATGATTTGGGAATTGAAAGCTGTTTGCTTTTTCAATCTCTCAAAATTTGAATTTAATATTTTACTAAATGTACCACAGTCATTCCCTTGTTTGCGCAGTGAACAAACACAAAAGAAAAATGACATAGACAATTTGATGCCCAAAGGCCGAAGGATGTACACACACAAGTAAAACAGGGAATAAAAAAAATCTAAGCCATTTAAATAATATAAAATTCATCAGACATTTCTCTGCTATAAAAGAAAAATTACTTACATTAAGGCTAATTCCCAAGTGTGATGCTGTAAATCTTGTTCTTTTCACTTTACTTGGATGTAAAACTATTTAAGAAAGTAATTTACCCCTTCACTGTTGTGCAGCGAGACACTGTTTCTACAAAAACAAACATTTCGGTAACTTTTTTGAGGAGAAATCCAATGTGCTGAACATCTTGAGTTACTCATTTTTACCCCTTCACCACTATGACAAGCATTTCTTGACCCTCGCTTAGAAGTTCTTTCTCATCATTGGAGGGCGACTGAAAGCTTACAAGTCCAGGGTATTTTGAGCTGTGAGTGGGTGGAAGGTAGTAAAATGAAGATTGGATTCTCATGTTTGATGGATTATTGTGATGGTAAGGAAGACACAGTTAACCATAACATAACCACTGGCCTGAGAAGATATGAGAATGCAGGTGTAGTTTTATCAGTTAAATATTAGCAGTAGCAGCACAGAAGTAACAGCACAATTTGTAGAAAGAAAAGGGACACTAGCAGGATTAAAGAGATGGAGTAAACATTGGACAGTAAAGGATAAAAAAGTGATAGAGTGTACTTATCAATAAGAAAACTGGTCAGTGACTTTTAATGTGAATAACTTCACACAGTGAAGTAAAGTCTGGGAAAGAAATGGCACAATCAGTGATTAGAAGCTGAAATTAGACAAATTCAATTCAGAAAGGAGAAGATATATTTAACAGGAAGGATGATTCATGCAAATTGTTGCAGGGAGTCGTCTAATTACAAAAGTAATTACCTCAATGCAAATGCACCTTTATTGGGCTCTGAGGTACAAAAGCTTATCAAGTGACCTATTGGTCTTTTTTGACCTTAAACTATACTGATATGTTACAAAATATAATAGACATCTTTGCTATTCAAGTCCCTCACCTGAAAGTTCATGGGAGGCTGTTAAAATATGGAATAGATTCTTATTCTAGTTATTTTTCTAAAAGATTCATGAATTAAAATGTTCTCCCCATAGATATGCTAGTTCATCTTCAGGGCTCAGAACTGGTGCTCTGCCAAGATCAAAACAACAGGTGCTACTGCTTGCTGCTGTTTCAGAGTCTGCAAACTCAGGGACACACCTCTAGTTTTGCTTAGTTTTATGTAGAAAATAAGGAAGACATGTACAAAGCACAATAAATCAATGCAGATGTTGATTTAACACTAAATAATACTAACACATGCTATTAAACTAACCAAAGCTGTTAGGGAAATCAGTCAGAAGTGTGTCTGATCATCAGAAGTGCAAGTGTAGCAGAAAATATGCCCCCACAGGAGATACACAAGATTTTTCAGAACAAGAGATAAGACAGTAATTGCAAAAAGGATACCTGCTTATTGTTTGAAAAAAATAACAGGCTTATTTTTACAAGATCTGAAATGAAGGACTAAGTCTAGTTTAAAAGTTCATATCTCAGAAAAAAAAGAAGGCTGAAACAGGCAGTGTTTTTTTTGGAGGAAGGGATGCTGTTCTAGAGGCACGCCAAGAAAGAAGGAAACTGTCTTTTCTTAACAGTTGTAGGCAGAATTTGTACCAGAGCCATGATACTAAGGCTGAATCACTAGAGGATGTGTTTAAAACAGCTTGGTCTATTCAAGTTTTAGAAGAGCTGATGAACTGCAGTTTCAGTAGGGAGGAAAAAAATGAAAAAAAAAAAAAAAGAGAAAAGCAAAACTGTAGCAAGACTGGGGCAAGAGACCCATATGCTGACTTTCTGAGTAGCCATTTAGTAAAGGTAAGAAGCTTTTGCCACTTATTTTTTGCTACCTTTTCGGTACATGTGCATGTGGAAAGTAGGCAGGATGGTATCAAACTGACATCCTGCCCCAACTGCCAGAATGTCTTGTTATGGCTTCAAAGTCTAGATTCACACAGCAGAAGGCACTGTCTGCTTTACTCGCTTGCACACTAGTAAGGGCTCTCATACAGCCTGTGGGAAACCTGGGCTCAAGTCCCTCTTCTGTTCTTGGAAGACTGGAAAATATAAGTCTTTTTCATTTCCTTGGTAAGAAGAAACTCAATTGCCAGACTGTAAGGTATTTTGAAATTGAGAACTTCTCAGTGTCTTCTGTTAGTTCTTTTTCATTTCACATGTCATACTTAAATGTTCTTTGAGTTAGAACAAAAATAGCTATCTAGTGCCTTGGACACCTGCCTGGAAGATGGAGAACCTGAGGGTTTTTTTTGTCCTATTTGACTTAATGATAGACACAAACAGGGTCTGTGTTAACTTCATCTCACTTCTCAGTGTATGAACCATGGTGCTGTTCTTACCAGGGCTGTCGCTCAAGGCAGCACCACTGATGTTCCCAAAGGAGAACTTGTTGATGACGCACAAGGGTGAAACCTCTTGATGGCATTCAAACTGCAGCTCTGGCCAAAGACAATTGCTGGTAAACTTCCTTCTGCCCATGTGGATCACACTTTGGACTTCTGTTTGCAGATGCCAGCTCTGCTCACTAGCTTCCCAGCTCCTGCATGTCTGTCTTGTTGTCCATTCTTTCTCCAGTTTAACTCATAATATCTGTATTTGACTGGATTTTGTGTGTGTGTGTGTGTGTGTGTGTGTGTGTATGTTAAATTCTATCTTCTTTGATCTTGCCTATGTTATTCTGTCTTCCTCAGAATGACCTGGTTTTGTTTCTGACGGTGATTGCTATTTGCAGTACAAGTCTCCAGGAAACCAGCAGGCTCTAAAATTCCCATTACTATTTTGATATACAAATCCCATATGTTGATGGAAAGATCCAGGGGTAATTGTGAAGGCAATATCTCCAAGCTATTGAAGGCTGTTTCGTATGTTTTTCTTTGAGGTACTTATCAATTCCTAGGATATAGAAAAGTTTATTATGAAAATTTTGAACAGACTGTACCATTCTAATAAACTATTCCTGTTTCATCTTTCCTTTTATGCAGATATCAAATTGCAGATCTTTGTCAGAAATGAGTTATCTCAGCAGGGTGCAGAACAATAATTATTCATGCCAGGGCTGCGGTGATAGACATTACTCATAACGACTCAAATTAATCATAAGGCATATGATTGATGATGAGTACATCAAATTGTGTGGTGTGGACGCATGAGGACTGTGGATATTGTTAAACACGTCTTTGATCCAAAATCAGAGGTTATTTTTTTGAGAGAGCTCAAATCATCTGGCTATTCTATTTAGTAATTAATAAGGATCCACATAGCAAATAAAGGCAATCAAAGGCACTTCAGTTGCCACTGGCAACTTTGAAATCTCTGAAAGAAGAGGCTATAAACATTATTGATTCACCATAGAATATTAACAGTGAAACATGCCAACATAACACTGTATGCTTAATATGGGCCTTAAGGTTTTATGGTTGATGCCTCAAATCAAAGAGAAATTAAAAAAAAAAACAAACCACACTTTGGGTTTATTTCAATTATTTAGAAGAAGGATTTGGCTTTTCAACTTTTGGAGATTTTTTTCCCTTAATCACATGCCGTTAGCTGATAATGAGGGGTCACACTGATGCTTAGGTTTATCTGTCCTTACTGAAGCACTAAGTCTCCACAGGACCTCCACAGATTTTGAATTTGCAACAGGAGGGTGACTAAAGGCTTTTCACTTAGAACTCCTTTCTTTTTCATGTCCTCTGCATGCACGAGGAGGGTGTGAAAGTAATATCTTGGCTCTTGCCCTTCCACATGGCAGTGAGATGAGCTGAGCTGGCAGGGGTGGTAAACAGTCTATAGCATAGAGCTTTTGTAGGTTACTTTCTTTCTGGAGCAAGTAGGTAGCTGAGGCTGAGAAAGAAGTTGGAACTCTGAGTCACAATTTCTTTCCCGGCTTCCTCTGGAGGTGCTGTAACTACTTGCCGTCCTAGGCATGGGCAATTGAACACAGGCTCAATTTGGCCCTCAATAAAGAAGAAATCATGAGTCTGAGAAAAATTGTTCCATTTCATGAACCAATTTTCTCATGAGAAGACATGGTACATCTACAGAATTTCTGCAAACAGCATAGAAGACAGATGTATATTATCTATGATGAGAGGAAATGGCTGAATTGCTTATTGGGAAAAAATTAGTTTCCTTGATGATTCATTATTTCAAAAATTGCCTGTCAAGTTAATGGGCAGACTTCATTATTATTATCGTTTATTATTTCTATTATAATAGCACTCAGGGGCTGCAGTCAAAAACTGAGGTCTCACTGTGCTAAGCACCATGTACAAATACAATCTTCTGACGGTCTCTGCCCCAGGAAGCTTACTGTTTTGAATCTTGAGATTGTAAAATTTGGGTCATATATTTTATCTCAAGTCTCTGGGTAAATATTTTAAGATAGCCTCTAGTGCTGCTAATCAAGAAAGAGCTTTCTGCAAACAAACTGATGACACTTTTTTTTTTTTTTTTTTTTTTTTTTTTTCCCTAAGCAGGCAGTGACATAAGAGAACACATGGTGAACTCTCATGAAGAAGCCTGGATAAGTAGTAAAAGTACTGACAGTTGTGCATTCAATTAGTTCCATATCTTCAGGAGATGCTTAGATGGGTAGATTCTAAAACAATATTTTTAGGTTCACAAAACATGTATGATCAGTACACATACATACAAGATAGCATTTGCCAAATAATGAGCTCCTTAACAATATATTTTTTTTAGCACTATCATATTAAAAATGCAGTATTAAATGAAACCATTCAATAGTGGGACCACTAGACAAATGCTTTACCAATTATTAGATCTAGGAAACAAAGAGAATGTAAGTTCTTAAAAAGCTGATATTTTAATAGATGCTGAACAATAAGCAAATCATTAGGTATTGTGTCATGATGCCTTTACAGCTTTGCCTGTATTTTTAGTAGTAACTATATCTCCATAACTCCCACTTCCATATCTTGTCCATTATTTTTTCGTACTTTATTTGGCAACTCTAACTGATGATAATTTCAGAGTCACTGTATCTTCTCAAAGTAATTCATATCACATTCATCTAGCAATATGAGCTGCCCACTCCTTGTATTTCAATGAAAGCTTTTCAAAGAGAACATTTTGTTAGGAGTGTATTCACCACTTAAAGTGTTCAAAAATTATCTTGGTAGTCTATAGAAATAACGATACATTGATTTCAAAACAGTCTATTGGCAGAAGTGTAACCACACTTATGTGCCTCAGATCTGAATTTGACGTTGTCTTTTGATATTAGTCTAATTTATATATATTTGATGTTGGGTAGTTTATTTCTCAAAAAGTAGATTTCAAAATCACAGAGGCAGAATTATTCAGTGTTTTTTTTTTTTTTTTCTAGAATGTAAAAGTGTGAGGTTTTTAAAGCAAAGGTTAAGAGCTACTTTTACATCTACTTCATATTCCTGTATAGTACACAGCCAAAGACTATTTTGTGTCATTTCCTGAAGGTTATTGCTCCTTCCAGTCAATTGGAGAGTACTATTTTTTTTTTCCAGTTGGATTTTATTACTAAGATGTAGTTTATTTACAAAATTAACTGCCCTGTCTCATAAAATTCATTGTAGTACAATATAGTGTGCATCATCATTGCAGCAACACTTGCAAAACAGGTAAGAAAATTAGAAGGGCCAAAGCCCAACTGGAGCTGAGCCTAGTTGCTGCTGTAAAAGGCAACAAGAAATGTTTCTATAAATATATCAGCAACAAAAGGAGGGCTAAGGAGAATCTCTATCCCCTGATGGTTGCAGGGGGAAACATAGTGACAGAAGATGAGGGAAAGACTGAGGTGCTAAATGCCTTCTTTGCCTCAGTCTTTAAGTCAGACCAGTTGTGCTCCAGGTATCCAGCCCCCTGAGCCAGAAGACAGGGATGGGGAGCAGAATGAAGCCCCAGTAATCCAAGGGGAAATCATTAGCGACCTGCTACACCACTTGGACACCCACAAGTCTATGGGCCAAATGGGATACATCCAAGGGTGCTGAGGGAGCTGGCAGAGGTGATCACTAAGCCACTTTCCATTATCTACCAGCAATCTTGGTCAACTGGGGAGGTCCAAGTTGACTGCAAGTTGGATAATGTGACAGCCATCTACAAGAAGGGCCAGAAGGAGGATCCAGGGAACTACAAACCTGTCAGTCTAACCTTGGTGCCAGAGAAGGTCATGTAGCAGAACATCCTGAGTGACATCACACGGTGCATACAAGAAAACCATTTGACCAGGCTCAGTCAACATGGGTTTAGGAAGGGCAGGTCCTCTTTGACCAACCTGATCAAAGACCAGTCACCTTCTATGACAAGGTGACTTGTGTAGTTAATGAGGGAAAAGCTATGGATGCTGTGTACTTAGACTTCAGCAAAGCCTTTGACACTATATCGCACAGCATTCTACTGGAGAAGTTGGCAGCTCATGGGCTGGATGGGTGTACTCTTTGATGGATAAAGAAGAGGCTGGAGGGCCAGACCCAAAGAGTTGTGGTGAACAGAGCCAAATCCAGCTGGCAGTTGGTCACGAGTGGTGTTCCCCAGAGCTCAGTATTGGGACAAGTTCTGTTTAATCTCTTTATCAGTGATCTAGCTGAGGGGATTGAGTGCACCCTTAGTAAGTTTGCAGACAACACCAAATTGCGTGGGGGTGTTGGTCTGCTGGAGGGTAGGAAGGCTGTACAGAGGGATCTGGACTGAGTGGATTGTTGGGCTGAGGCCATTTGTATGAGGTTCAACAAGGCCAAGTGCTGGGTCCTGCACTTGGGTCACAACAACCCCAGGCAGCGCTACAGGCTCAGGGAGGAGTGGCTCCGGAAAGCTGCCTGGTAGAAAAGGATCTGGGGGTGTTGATTGATAGCTGGCTGAACATGAGCTAGCAGGGTGCCCAGATGTCCAAGGAGGCCAATAGCATCCTGGCTTGTATCAGGAATAGTGTGGTCAGCAGGACTAGAGAAGTGATCGTATCACTGTACTTGGTGCTCATGAGGCCCCACCTTGAATACTGTGTTCAGTTTTGGGCCCCTCATCATAAGAAAGACATTGAGGTGCTGAAGAGAGTGCAGAGGAGGGTGATGAAGCTGGTAAGAGGCCTGGAGCACAAGTCTGATAAGGAGCAGTTGAGGGAACTGGGGCTGTTTAGCTTGGAGAAAAGGAGGCTGAGGGGAAACCTTATTGCTGTCTACAATTACCTGAAAGGAGGTGGTAGCATGGAGGGTGTTGGTCTCTTCTCTCAAGTAGCAAGTGATAGGACAAGAGGAAATGGCCTCAGATTGTGCCAGGGGAGGTTGAGGTTGGATATTAGGAAAAAATTCTTCACAGAAAGGGTTGTCAGGCATTGGAACAGGCTGCACCTGGAAGTGATGGAGTCGCTATCGCTGGAGGTGCTTAAAAGGCATTTAGACGAGGTTCTTAGGGACATGGTTTAGTGCTAGAGTTAGGTTAGGTTATGATTGGACTTGATGATTGTGAGGGTCTCTTCCAACTGACATGATTATATGATTTTAACATAACACAGCAGATTTCAGGTACAGGTGAGAATGGAACCTTACAACTTTTTAATAATTTCATCCCAGTGTCTTAAATGCTTGAATATAATCTCCAGTGTATCTTTTTTAATAAGCAGAATAAAGAAAATGCTGATAAATCAGTTCAGAAACTGAGAATTCGTTCTTTTCCATAGTGTTACTCCAGCATGCATTAGCTGTACATTTTGTTATGTTGAAACATCGAGGTATACAGAGCGGCCTTATTCCTTTAATAAGGGAAACCATGTTATTTTGGTACGCCTTTTAGAAAATTATCTTTCAGGATTTTTTTCAGGAAAAGTATCCCCCTTTCAAAGTAATACCAGCTATCCTTCTATTTGTACTTCTCAATTAGTTTTGAAGGATGTCATTATGTACTCTGAGTCTGGGAAGTGAAGTAATCAGGTAATATTCAGAATCACTGGGCCATGTAATCTGATTATGAATGTTTACTTGCTGATTCTGCTATAGAGAATAATTAAAGCAGTGAGAAGGACACATGGAGAAAAATTCCAAAATGAGCTCTCAGAAATTTGTCCTTCTGAAATTAGTATTTCTAACTGCGAATCACATTTACAGTAACAGACATTAAAAACAGCAACCCTTTTGTGCTTTACAGTAAAGCTTCTTTTTTAACTTAATAGATCAGGTAGTAATTATTGTATCCCTACTTGGCATCATCTGTTCAAGCTTGCTCAAACCAATTGTATCAGTAGATGCGAGGCTGCCATGAGGAGGAATCAAAGAATTTTGGAAGAAATTTGTTGGTTAAATCTTTTGGGCAGGTGGGTACTTGTCATGCAATCAGTTCTTTGAAGCACTGAGGTTGCCTGATGCTGTACAGCAGTAGCAGAAGATTGTTTGATTAATGGATGCCTTGTTTGTGATCACAGTAGCTCTGTAAGAGAAAAAGACTAGGGACAAATTGCAAGAGAATTAAAATCAGGGTTCAGAGACAATGAGAAATAGAAAGCAACCTAAGGACCTCTGAAAAGTCATAGGTTACATAAAAATTGGGTTGAGATGAAAAGTCAGAGAAGAATATGGCAGTTTGGTGAAACAAAGAATGTTTAGAGATATGAGCTCCTGAAGTTCTTCTGAAGATTAACCTGAATGCATGACAAGTAGTATATTGGATCCCAAAAATACCTTGAAATGAACAGGTTTTTTTTTTTTTTTTGGTGAAAAATTGTGTGTGCCTGAATAGTAGAAGAATGCGAGACTGAGAAGCTACTAGGATTTATAGGATGAGTTCCTATATATACTGGTTTCAGTGGTGATTCAGTCATTCTCTTACACAAACACAACTTACAAATTTACAAGGCTCTATTTTTGTCCACAGAACCTGATGGTATTCTTAAAGGTTGGCTATGGTTCAAGAGAGTATGCATCTCTCCATCACCAAGTGAAGGCAAAGTGGGTGGGAGAGAGGAGGGAAGGGGAAGAGCCATCATTCATTCCTGAATTCACTGAGTATCACACAGGAGAAGAAAGAAGCCAGAAGGATTTGTGGTTCTGTGACATGAGTGGAAATCCAGTAGCTGCTGGGACTGGTCCTGGTGTGCTGCATGATGCACTAAGAGTTGTCAAATTTACCAGTAAGACCCCAGCCCACGCCTACCCCAAAACTTAGAGTATCTATACCATGTATATACAACCACGCTGGGTGCCCTGACTACAATTTCTAGCTAGTTACGAAGTCCAAAGCTGCCAGGGAAGCTGGCTATTACCTGAAATTTCACGTACAGTAGGACTGAGGATTCATAAAATGTGCAGCATGCATGACTGGTTCAGATTGCATTGCATCCCTTCATGAGAGACACCCTGTAACCTCGACAGTCTGAATCAAGCCTAGATGCCTGGCAAGTCTAAATACAGTTCATCTTTATGTGGTTATTGCGAAGAAGTCTTATAGCCATTTCTTTCCATTAAAGCCCTGATGACTGACAAATGCTCTGAATGCTCTGTTTGCTCCTAGATTGCCTCTTCCTCCTTGGGAAGAGATAGTGCAGCTGAATACAGCTCAGCCTTCATTTGTTTGGAATCACTTCATGCTTTTTCCCTCTGCTGGCTGATTTCTTAATGCCTGCAAATACCATTCTCTCATGGAGGTCTCATTAATAATAATTTTTCTTTTCTTTATTTTCTGCAGGCACATACCAGCTCAGGAAGAGTGGTTCCCAGTGGGAGGTAACCTTTGCCCTTCAGTAGTCTAAGGTTTCCATTGCTGGCTTCTTTGCTCCACCAATCACTACTTTTCCTTTCCATGTCTTCTATGAATTGTCTTGATTGTTATTAAATGTAACACATTAGAATATGCTGAACCTGACATTTGATTAAGTGTCTATTGTAAATTATTACTCTTTACAAATTGTTAAAGGTATGAATGTGAAACCACAACAACAATTATGAAAAACAACTGTCTTACAGAATATATATTGTTATAAAATTGATAAGACAACTTTGAATTTTTGGGTTAACTAGGGTTTGACTTTTTTGGGTTATTTTATAGCTGCATCAGTAAAAGGAATTTATCAGGACAAAAAGGCTGGATGAGGCAGGGGAGGTGGGGGTGCCTGGAAATGTAACAAAAATTTTGAATAGATATTTCAATAAAAAAAATCTGGTATGTCATGTATATATAGCATTATGTAAAAGTGAAATAGGTGGAAAAGCAAGATTATCAGTATTTTAAAAGTGTGACTAAATAGAAGAATGTCAGATTCTCACTAATTATGCAGCAATAAAATAACCTAAAAGCCCCACATGCATTTACCAGAAATATTAAAATGTTGTTAACACTGTATAAACAGCTGACTGATGCATTTTGATCATCCCATAAAAAGCCCAAATATATTTTTCTGTTATTAGATCTCCAGCTTAGGCATCTCTGCAGTTAGTTATACACTTAGGTTTTATTACCACGTTCATTCATTTGGAGATATTGCAGGACAGTGGTGTTTTTTTTTGTTTGTTTGTTTGTTTGTTTGTTTTTTCTCCTTTTAAACTCCTCTTATGATATAAGGCCTTGCTGAATTCTAGGTGATTTTTCTGTATCACGTTCTTTAGCTTTTTTGTTCTCAGTTGGATACCATTAATCTTTCAGTGATGCCATCTCTCTGCTTTAGATTGGCAAAAGACTGTGTCTTCTGCTTTCTAACTCTGCTTTGTACTTTGACCTTTTTTCTCATTTAAACAGCATTGCTAATGTTTCCTCCCTTCTGCTCATCTGCCTTTCTGGTTTTACCATTCTTATGGATTTAAGTATCTACAGCATGACCAACTGCAATTAGATTTTCACCCTCCTCAATCATTCTGTCATATGACTTGCCTATTTATACGACATCTGCTATACAGAACAGTTACATCCTATATTTAGAAGGTTTAAACTACTATGACATAGAAATCTCTTCATTTCAACTGCAGCAAGTTGGGAAGTCAATTTCTGTGCAAGAGTAATAGATCTGTTGAGGAATTTCTGGTTATCTGGAATGAACTTTGAGTTACTGAATACTTGAACAACAAAAGCTGAGGCTAAAGTTTGGTTTAGGACCATTTAAAGTGAGTCTCCAGTTAAGTCTGATGATAATTTCTTTGCTCCATGCAGAAACAAAGAACTGTCACACTGGAAATGCAAATAATTGGATACTTAGTCCAACAGTCACAACAGCACATTCTGCACTCTTCGGAACAGAGTCTACTGTCCTGCTTCTTCTCTCAGCTTGGAGTGAAGACACTGAATCATGGGGAGTCTGGGCTTCCTGAAAATCTAGCTGAGCCACTTTTCCAACTTGAAACACATGTGGGATTCTTAAACCAATGGCCAAGCAGCAGGGCTCCCAAGGTTCCTGTCAAATCCTACAGTCAAACAGCACGTACTTAATTTTTTTTCTGCATTTTTAAGGATGTAGTGGTTTTGAAGGCATACCTTGCCTTAGCCTTTAGAGTATGCTTTTTTTATTATTATTTTTTCTTTTTTACCCCTGGAGATTGCTCCTTGCTTTCAACTTCATTTATTTGCCATTTTTACATAGCAAAGACCAGATACAGAAGATGCCTTAGTGCAAGAACTAGTTTTAAAATAAAATAGCAAACAAAACAAATATAAGAAGTGCAGTGACAGATAACTTTTCATTCAAAGTCTTTCACATTTCGTGCACCAGAAGCCTTTTTAATTTCACTATCCTCTTCTTTAGTTGCAGGCACACACTACACAAAATCACCTGTGCCAACTGCAAGACTTCAGATTAAAGAGAACAAATATCCAACCTCATTAGTCCAACACTGTTATTGCTAACACAGAGAGGGTCAATTTTGGAAATAAAATTAAAATACCACAAACCTTTGTTTCGGTCTTAGGCAAACACTGAATAATGAAACCACGGTGATATGGCTTCTGGTTCTTGGAGATCTCCCTTTCCATCTCTCAAGAGAAAAATATAATGCTTTTGTTACAGCTAAAAATTAGAGATATCTAGTAAGTTGGTGTTACAGACTCTCATGTCATAGCTTTTAAAAGCATAGTGAAGTCTTGATCTTTTCACTTAACTCTGGGAAATTCCTGTTTTTCTCATGCTGGTATTTATCTCTTCCTTATCAGTTTTATGCTGACATTGTTTAAAGTTGTAGTATCGATGATTTACAATGACGTTACAAAGGGCAGAATTAGGTTTCTTTAGTTTCAGAGAGGTTTCTCCTCTCTTCTCAAAACAAAACTGCCAGACAAGGAGTAGAAAATAATTTTGATTAACTTAATAAAATGGGCAAGACCCTCATTAACTGGT
Source organism: Nesoenas mayeri (assembly GCF_963082525.1). NCBI lineage: Eukaryota > Metazoa > Chordata > Aves > Columbiformes > Columbidae > Nesoenas > Nesoenas mayeri. Next base: position 30,754,172 of record NC_137548.1, read on the forward strand.
GTAGCCCCTTTGGAGTAAATAAAAGCAGATCATAATTTGATGTCAGTTGGTCTAGCTCCACTTCTAGCAAGAGAGCTATCCTTGTTTATGCCAGCCAAGAATTTAGCCCAGTATTCTGGAACAAATAAATACTATTATTTTGTAATTAGTTTTATTTTTAGTTTGTTGTTCAATATCTCGTAGGTTGTTCAAAAGTTTCTACCTATTTAATCTATCTGCTTTTCATGCTGTGAGTCTGTTCCTCAAAAAATATCTAAGGCAGGGCAGCAACCCACACATAAGCACAAGCGAGACAGAAGGAGAAGGAGTGAAAACAAGAAGTCAGTGGAGCAGTGCCAGGTTTCACTAGTTGAGGATCTGCTCAGAAACATTTTCAGTGCTTCTTTCAGTCTTGCTAATGCTGGTGTGTAGCTTGAGTCTTTCGTTTGAGTCCTTTGGGAAATACACTAGCAATAGGAATAGAAAAGCAATTTAGGTGGCATCTTTGATCATCATTGCTGTCAATCAACCCAGGACTTGGCACTAACATATGCTCTTTAGAGGAAAAACTAATCTACTCAATTTGGTAACATATTAAAATCATTAATATTACAAAAAAGAGACTGTAATCCGGAACTTTTTTTTTTTGGAAGCATGTAGAAGAGAGGGTGAAAAATGTATTTAGGCATTTTTATTTTTTTTTTTTTTTAAACTCATGATTCACTGAAACAATACATTACTGATTAAAAAAAAAAAAAAGAAACATTTTTCATTTTCAGCTTCCGGGAATGAGTTTAATGTTAGTGAAGTGTTCTATGTTAATTTTTAAATTAAAATCTCATTTCCAATTTCAAGAGCTGTTTTATTTATAATTCTAAGTTGAATATAATAAGAGAGAAAACAAGCCGAAATACAAATAAAACCGTCATGCACTTATGATGAAATTGGTTTCAGTTCACTGTTCTTTGGATGTTTTCAGGGCTTTGACTTTTTTCATCCAGAGTCAGGCTAAGAAATTTTCTCTACATATCAATTTTCTTCCAGGACTGGAAGAAATATTTGGTTCCCAGTCTCTTTATAATTTTTAAGGCTGAAAAGGAATATCTATTTTCCAGTTACCTAGATAACAAATGTTGTAGACACCAGAATGAAAAATACATTATTTTCTAAATACTTTTTTTCTGTAATTATATATTTTAAAAATACTGGCAGTGATTTATCTGCTTTAAGCTCTAAGCATTTTTGAAAACATGATTTATTGCTCATTACATCTGTACTGAATAATAATGTATGTTATGACATATATGACTCAGCATGACCACATATATTTCATTGTTTCACTAATAAGAAAACTGCAAGAATGCCAGTACTGGGCTTAGCTGAGATACTATTTCGGTCATAGGTTCTACAGAAACTTAGTGTGGTAAAAAAACCATATTGAAGCTAATCAGAATCTTTATTCAGTGTATACTTTGTGATATAGATGCTTAGTTTATCCACAGAGCAGAATTTTTAAAAAATTAAGTGTAGTGCAGAGTTAATGAAAAAAGTGACTGTTTCATTATCAGTGTCAATAGTTTCACAGTTGGAAGAAAATTATTGAAATAGGTTATATTTTAAGAGTACTTTATTTCCTGAAAACTTGTAGGAAAAATATTCCTATACTGTAGAACTGGTAAAAATGAAGTAATTTGAAATTCTATACTGAAAAAGAGACATTTCACACAAACTCAAAAATTACCATCACTTTACTCATTTCCATTTACTCCATTGTGATTAGATCCTTTTTAGAGGAACAAACAAAGGCCTAAATCATCCAATCTCTAGAATTTTAGTTCAATGGATTAACACTGAGAAAACTGTTTTTAGTCAGAGTCAATAATCATGAGAACAAGCAGTAGTGGTTTTAAACTAAAGCAGGGGAGATTCAGGCTAGACATGAGGAAGGAATTTTTTACAATGAGGGTGGTAAAACATTGGCACAGGTTGCCCAGAGAGGTGGTAGATCCCTGATCCCTGGAGACATTCAAGCCCAGGTTGGATGGGGCTCTGAGAAACCTGATCTAGCTGAAGATGTCCCTGCTCCTTGCAGGGGGGTTGGACTAGTTGGCTTTTGAAGGTCCCTACCAACCCAAACTATTCTATGAAGTTATTGAACAAGCGCAGCACAATCTGCAACCTTGAAAGCAAGACAGTACACTTTGGAAGGTATGCTGTAGGTAGAGAGAAATGTGGGAAGCGTGCTGGGCTCTGCTCTGGAGGAAATCCAACAGGGCAGTCAAAGCAGTATCTTCTGGGTTTGATTCTGAGAAACTGCAAGTCACACTTGATTCCCCCCAAACGACAATTATTGTATCTCACAGTTGGAGACTCTTGTGTTATATTATTTCCATGGCAGAATAAAATTGAAAGTGTTGCATGACACGTACTAAACAGAATGTGTTAAGATGTCTGTCTTAGTTACCCAGAAAAAAATCTGGAGTAACTCAAGAATTTGGCTCATTGATTTTAGACTTTACACTTAGCAAAATGTAAAGGCAAGTGTAACTGAAGAAGTATCAAAGTCACTTGGAGTTAATCTGTTTTAGGTAAACTGATACAATGTTGTTAAATTATGTTTATAAAAAACCACAAAGGGCTTAAGAGAAGTGGTAGAGAGAGCTTAAAAAACATGCCTCTTTTTTTTTTTTTTTTTTTCTTTTTTAATGAGTCAGAAGAAGAGCTGTCCTTTCTAAATATTCTGTTACTTCCAACTGCCTAGCTTGGTGCCTACTGACGTGATGCAGAGATTTGGCAGAGCATAAATATTTTTAAAGCTTACTCACTAACACCTTGGACCCATCCATCAGCATGACTGACATCAAGACAAAGCTTTATTTTTTTTTTTTTTAAATAGGACACAACATGTATGAAAGGTTTTCTGTGGGCTAATGCAGCACACCTGACAGATGTGTGAGTCATTTGACACAATGGGTGGTATTCGTGAACACTCTATCACCTTGCAATCAACTCAGTATAGCATTCCTCATTTCCTAAATCCATCTTTCTTCAAAATAAAAGGAATTTAGGAATAACTGCATAGGATTCAAAGCAAAGTCATTTATATGCTCCATCTCTGAGATGCTACTAATAATGATGTTCACGGTGTTCATGACATTATCTGAAATGTTATTAGTAAAATAATAAGGACTTCCTGAACTGTGTCTAAGATAGTCTGCATGTGTTCCATGCCATGCACTTTGTATTATTGCACCAAATGAATCCAGTAAAGACTAATTGGCATGAGTGAGTAACACAGCGCTTCAACAAAGATAACTTGTCACCTTTTGCTCATCTGCGCAATATTGTCTCTAAATGGTAATAGGCTTCATTATATCCTGCTATACTTAATGGAGATTCAGCAGACAGAATATGCAAAAGTAAGAGAAACACAGTGGTTTTTAAGGTAATGTCACCTTTATGAGGAGGAAACTCAACAAAACTCCCAGAAGAAAATATCCCTTAGTTGAAAAACAAGTCTACAAGAAATAAGCACTATGAATGAGGAAACTTTCTAAAATTTCAGCTTTCTTTTAAGTATTCTGGAAGTGTTTTGCCAAATGTTTCATATATATCTATATCTATCTATCTATCTATCTATCTATAGTAACAAGGGTGGCTGTATTTTGCGGCTTACCCTGTGAACTCAGACTGTGCAAGCCAGCCTGATCCATACTCACATTCACTCTGTGTGTCAAGCCCTGGTTTCCATCTTCCATCATGTTTTCTGGACTTTTGTCTATGTTGCTTGAATCCTATCTTCATGAATCTCAACTTGATCCAAACAGTGGCATGTTTTCTTTTATTCTGTAGCTCTGAGATGAAGCAGTTACTTTCTGCATTGGTTACAAATCTATTTCCTTCTAATAGCCTACATTAGCTGTGATTAGTCACAGTTTATTTTGAAGGACTGAGCTATCTTCTGCTGTGGCTGACGAAATCTTTCCTGGACAACCAAAATATGGCTTACCAGAGCACTCATTTATACTTGTGGTTATTGAGGAATGAGAATGAAGAGCTTATCTGAAAGACTGAAGACCAAAGGACACTAAAAATTATTTAGCTATCAGTCTTGCAAAACACTGTACCGCTGCCTGTTGCCTGCTGTGTTCTCCAAAGCTTCTTGAAGTAGGTTGGAAATATTGATGAACTGTTTTATCAATCTGCAAAAACAGAAAGCATCCCAGTAGGTGATATGACCCTCATAGTCCACAGAAGCTATTAAAATTAGGCACAACGTCTGTTGTCAAATAAAAATAGTCACAATAGAAAAACCCAAACCAAAACATAATCAGAATTCCATAAAAATGGTGTTTCATTTAACACAAACAGTTTTCAAGCAAAGTCAAAAGTGCAGAACAACACTAATATAGGCAGAAATATAAAATTACTAAAACAGCGGAGAAAGTGGCAGACCACATCAATAGTTACAATATCCAAGTCCTCATTTCCCCTCTTGTTCTCCTTTCCCTTTCTAAGTCTCCATGTAGATGCAGAGCAATCCAGGCATAGCAAAAGGGGTGACTACCTAGGTCTGCAGTCTTTAATAGCTTACCAGAATAATTTGAGGAAAAAATGATAGAAAGAAGCCTTAATACTAAATTGAGTAGTCAGGGGAGCTTCAACATGTTAAAAGGTAGTGATACCTGCTAGTTCCTCCATTGTAACCAGCACATGTTCTTGTTTCTGGACTTCAGATATGCTTGTTGGCATTATAAAAAAATTTGGTACCTTGCTCCGTGGCATCCCTTTCCACTGAAACTTTCAAGGTTTTGTTGTTCCCCCCTCCCTTCCTTCCATGCTGGCAGGTTTCTCTGCACCAGCTCCTCTCACAATCACAGTTGCACTGGGTGCTCCATGCTTCTCTTCAGCACTTCAGGCTGAAGTTGTAGTGCTCTTTTTTCAGCCCTTATTTGCTGGACAGCTGGTATTCTCTAGATGTCTGCAAAGGGAAGTAAACGCAGTGTATGCAATACTTCTGTTTCTTGGTGTTTCATAAACATATATGCAGGAGCTTTTTTTTTTTTTGGAAGCCTGAGGACTACCCAAACAAATTAGAAGACCTTCTCAGTCACACAGATGGTGTGCCAAAATCTCACCTAGAGCTAATTGGAACAGTTAGGATCCCTACTACATGAAAAGTCTACTAAAGGAAGTAAATGGGATCTGTCACAATTCGTACTGATGTTCCAGATCTTGGTAGGGTACTAGAGCAAATTCTGCTGCATATGTCATGTTCTCCTTGTGTCTGTTTCCAGGATCAAGTTCTTCTCTGGTTGCATAAACACTGCACATCCCCTTCAAAAAATAAACAAAAGCAGAGTTTTCAGGGCATTTCACAAGAGAGCAAAAGCTGAGTGTCTTAATTATTCCAGGTAACATTGTTGGCTTGTCCATACTTCCTTCTAGCAAGATGCTACTAACCACAGGTGATGTCCTGAGTGCTGGAAATGAAAGTGGCATTGGTATTTGGAACACAGTGTTTCTCAGCTTGCTTCAAATCGCATTCACTACTCTGTAAAAAGCTTCACAAAGAAGTGAGATAACCTTTCTTAGAGATCGATGTGTGGGAAAAAATGGAGTAAGAGGGATCAGCTGTGTCTTTGATTCACTTAGAGGTGGAAAAGCTAGGGCTTGGGCTTCTTAGCAGTGAAACCAAGCCTTTAAAGCCTCATGTTGTTTTTGGCAGACATTATCCTCCTCCCCATCTTATTTACACTCTCTGTTCACGTTGGCTTCTCTTTGCAGCCTGTTATTTGCAGAACAGAGCTTCTTTGCAGTTCCTTCTGCCAGCCTCCAGCTGATCATGAGCCACAGAACAGTCACCCAGAAACCTGTCACCACTGGAACGGTGCACCAGAATGGGGGATATGAAGTTGGACTGGAAACCCTGTACGACAGGCTGAGTCAGCCCCTTGCTCAAAAGGCCATTATAGCATTCAGTTGCTGATCTGCTTGCCATGTGTGATTGCACATTGCTGCTAAAATGGCATATTGGCCCTAATCCTGAAAAGTTTTCAGACATGTATCTATTCAGTGAGATAAAGGACTATAGGGAGATGCCTACATTTCCTATAAGGATATCATATTGGTAAAAAAGGATAGGTGCAGTGATCTCAGTGTATTTTGGGATACAAAAGTGTAGGAAAGAATGCAAATGCACATATATGTGATCTGCTTATACATATATATAGAGAGAGAGTACATCTCTGTAAATGAATGACATTACTACGGGGATAATAAGACCCACAAATAGCATAGTCAACAAATTTAGCTCGTTATTTTTGTGTCTTTCACTTGTGAACTGCCAAGGAGTAGATTGCTATATCCTCAAATTTGTCTTTGAAAATCATCTACAAATAACTTGCCTGTGAAACTTCTTTGACAGGGTGCCTTACGTGATCACCTCTCTATCTATCCACTGAGGGTGCAAATTTGTTCTAGTCTTTAAACTAGCAATACTAGTTCTTTAGCCCAGCCTGTAGCAGTTTGTGCTCTCGATTCTCAAAACTCAGCACTGGGAACACTGTGCTGAACTCTTAGAAACAAAAAAAGTTGTATTCTGCATCTGACTGAGAGTGTGATATCAAATTTCATACAATATCATACATTTCACACTGCTTAGTATACAACAACATGTGAGGAGAAAGACTGGGAACTTGAGACTCCTTGCAGCTGAATGAGCATGTTAACCATACTGTGCTGTTCTTGCAGTCTTTGCTGTCAAAGTGAATCAAGGATGCCAGTGACAGACTTACACAACTACAATACCTAAATTACACAAATATAAATGAATTACATATATGCATGTCTGTCTACTGTGCATGTATGTATAAACTTTTATGTATACATATGTAGACTTATTGGTGAGAAAGTTTTTATTTTACCAAATTATCAGTTCTTTCCTTCAACTAATGCAAAACATCAATACTAATGGTATCTTGCATAGTCCTTCTCTGTCACTATATTAAAAATATTTCAGTGAAGAAGGGGGAATTTCCCAGGTCGAAATTTCCATGAGAAATCCTCTTTTTTACTCAATGAATCTGATGAATCTTAATTTTTGGTTGGGGTAAAGCTCTGTTTCCTAGTGAAGAGCGATCAAAAGGGTTTTTACCTCATGAATGTCTTAACACCAGCTGAGGCAGTATGTATATTACAGGCCACATTTTGTTTTTTTGCAGTCCTGTGATTATACAGCTGGTACACTCTGGGCTGCCTGCCTTCCCACGCTGACTCCAGTTTGTCCATCTCGTTAGCAGTTATGTACACCTCAATGCTGCTTGTCTGAGCAATCTGACAAACCTGTCTCTGAGATAGTAGATGCTCCTGGTGCTCAGGGGTTAGTAGTGTCAAATATGCCAAGGTTCATTGCCTAGGGAATATGCAGGGAAGTTCTGAGTCAAAACTTATTTTTTTTCCTTCCATGTGAGCCTTTCAATACTTTATCAAAACCTCCAGTTCCTTATATTTTATCATTTCCTCTTAGACCGCCAATCTTTTTTTCTCCCACTGACTGATCTTGAATGAGCATGGCTATTGGGCAGCAAAAGAACTGCTCTGGTAAGTCACTGAGTAGGTCTTTGTGCAGGTCATTGGTAGCCTGAACACCTCCTGAGGAGCTGGAAACAGATCAGTCTCTCAACGGTAGTGTTGGTTCAAGTAAGCTGGTACCATGATTTTTCCTATTTTTCTGTCAAGTGAAGTTTTAACAATGTTTCTTGAAAAAAAAAAAAATGCAGGATTACATGATACTTGTGTGAATGTAATCCTTTCCCACCAGCCAGCAGTGTGGCCCATGACGCTGACTATGCCCTAGAGCCTAGTGCCCTGCCTCACCTTGTCTGCATCTTTGGTGCTTTAACGGAACTGGTCTTAGCTCTATGGCTCTATGAAGAGCTATGTTCCCCGAAGTGAGGCTGGGCCTGGGGCACTCTCTATAGCAGAAGGGCAATAATGGGAAGGAGTTACACTGCACACTGCCAACCTCTGCTTTGTCCTGACTCAGTCATGTTTACTCTGCATATAAATGTGTAGTACTCAAAACCAGGTTCGCTGGCAGGATCCCACATCTTCCGAACACACAAACTATAAAGAAGTCTGAGGTGACAGAAACAGCAAAGACTGCACCTTGAAGATATATCATGTCATGCATCAAAAAATGTTCCAGTCCACATTAAAAGTGGCCTTACTGTGTTACCCTTATCCCCAAGCAACTCCCCAGCATTCAAGATGTGATTCTTCTCCTTGTTCCAGGCCTGTAAGTCCTTGCTGATCCAATTGCAAAATCATAGTCACAAGGTGATTAACCATTGCTGGTACATAAACCTAATGCTATTTACTTTTTCTGGGGCTTTAAAATAATTTTTTTTTTCCTTACCTAAACAGGTATTACCATTGGTAATTTAGTTTGAAAATTAAGATATACATTGTTTGATAAAAATTAGAAGCAGCTCTTGTAATTCAGAGATCACTTGACTGTAGTAAGTAACTCCTTTTCTCTAATATAGAATAAATAGATGCAAAATTGTCTTCCTTAGAAAGACATTGGCTGCGAATAAGCAATCTTGGATAATAAGAACATCTTTCCATCAAAGAGAAAGGAAACTTTTGACAACACAGACTGATGTTTTTCATCTATATGTGTTTTATAGCTTAGCGTATGTTGGCTTCACTTAGAGAACTAAAAAGCTTGTGTTTACTCAGAATAGAAAAGCAAAATATATTCATAAAATTATAACATAGCTAAAAATAAATTAAAATAAAACAAAACAAAACAAAACAAACGGGAAACGGATTAGGTTTGCTCAGAAATGGAGGAAAACCCTCCAGGAACTTCAGGATTACGTATTACGAGTACGTTTCTGCAAGTGCAGTCTTAGCATTTGAAGCATCACAAAGAAGGTTCGCAGGACAGCCTGGAGTGAGAACCCCCCAGCTCTCAAGTTCAGCTCTAAAATACAGGTTGCGAGGGGGTGGTACTTGCCATGCGCTGGCTCCCGCGGCACGCGGGGCCGCGCCCACCCGCGCGGGGCGAGGCTGCAGCTTCTGCAACGGCCACGAGATGGCGCTGTGACCCCTCGTACCGCGCCCGCCACCGGGTCCCAGCCCCGGCCCCGGCCCCCGCCCCCGGGCAGGGGTCGTTGCTCCCCTCCCGCCGGCACTGCCAAAACTCAGGCACCGAGGAGCCGAAACAAGATAAAATAATATAGTTTCCTTCGGTTGGATGAATAATATTTTGCCACCGTTTAGCTGAGGTACAGTATGGACCGTGCCAACAGGTACTGGGTGCCGGTGGCGGGAGGAGGGTGCACGGAACCACACCGGCCGGTTCTGGCTCTGTGACCCGCCGGTGTCCGTCCCCGGGGGTGCCGAGCGCCGCCACCGGCGGGCGCCGCGGGGCAGGAACGCTCCGTGCCCCGCCAAGGGCGCTGCCTGAACCCCGCGAGAGGAGCGGGTGTTAAGACCGCAAGCAGGGTCTGCGGGTGCGTACCCCCCCGCACCCCAGGCAGCAAAGCACTCCTCCAGAATTCAGTGGGCTTCGCCTCTGCTTTGTGGTCCCTTTTGGGACAACTGCAAAACCTGGAACCTTTCAGTCTCACAGGTCTAACCGTAACCATGCTAAAATCTAAGTGCCAACACCCATGTCAGAGCAGACTGTGCACGTGAGCGTGGCAGTGAGTGGACTAAAGTCTTGTCAGTGCCCTCGTCAGGCCTGCTGATTCACCCCGGTACAACAGCAAATTTGTAATTTGTCTTTTGAGTAAGTGCTTTGCCATATCACCATCTATGAACACATGGAAACAAGTCGTCAGTGAAAACAGCTGGGTAATCGTCAATAGGGATGAAGGCACTGAATTCAGTTCCTAAAGTAGCCTTCCTGTATTGGGAAATGTAACCTTCAGGCATAATTTCCTCACCTTGTGCTCTTGCACTGATACTGCCTTTTGTCTGCCTTGGCTGTTGCAGCATATAGGTGCTGTTCAGGATAGAAGCTGGCTGGTAATGAATATATCTGCAAAATATTTACACAATGTCTGGCACACTTACTGCTTTATATTTAAAATATTCATTAATAGTGATAACTAAGACCAATGGGCAAAACTAAATTAAAATAATTAGTTTTATGCATTTTTTTGATCATGGCTATTGACTGTGTTCTTTGAATATTAAACTTGTGGAACAGGAATTTAATAATTTCACTTGGCACTTTCAGCTCTGCTTTAAATGGACTGTGTCTACAAGCAAGCTGTTTACCCATGCTCTGGCAATGGGGTGAGTGCTTATGTAATGTTGTAGTACCTCAATTCAGAGTGAAAAATGTCTCATTGAGGGCTTAATATACTGATATAAATGAAAGTCCTATCAAGGATGAATGTAGGGAAAAGCTATTCTTACTATGAAAATCCCTTTTGTGCCCTCAGATTTCCAGATCTTAGATTTTTTAGAAGATGTGACTTTCCAAAATGAGATTAAGGTGAGCTGCTTGGAAAATAAAACCACTACTTTTTATCGTATGAGCCTTTTCAGTGGATTAAGTGAAATATGGCTGAGACATTTTGTTCTTTTCTGGTTAAGCAGGCTATATGAATATTGAGAAATAATGCTTGAAAAAAAGCATTTCACCCCATGTATTATCCCTGATGTTGTTTTTCTCAGGATTTCTAGAGTTATTTGAATGATGAATTATAAACCCAGCTAGTTCATTTCCTTTCGAGACAAATCATTTATTCTGAATAAACATTCTTGTCCTGGATGTATATGTGTATGTCAACTCCTACATATCCACACATGTAGTTTTTACAATCTAACTAGTAGAAGAGGCTAAAGAACCTATGCAAACGTGTGAGTGGGAGGCATCAATTATTAGATGAAGCGGCTGAGTCCAAAGTACAAATAATTGTGTAGAAACATCCATTTTTATATGAGTTGGATGACACACTGAGCCTGGCTGGTGAAAAACATTTTGAAGTAATTTATTTTCTCTCTTTAAATGATAAATGTTTATTTCAATGTGCTGCTTATAGTGGGAGGTTTGTTCAACCTTGGGTCCACCACTGATGAGGAGAGAGTTGTTGTTGAGCTGACAGCAGAGTAGAGGAGACTTGGGAGGGCTGGATTTGTTTCAGAGATCTACAAAATTCCAAGATTTGAATGTACTTTTTTCAATGAGTACATATGCATGATAGAAAATGAATGGAAGTAGTGAAAGCTTTTGGAGGAAAGACCTTAATAAGAACCATGCCACTGCCGGAAAAGGCATTTTTATTTCCTTATTATATTAATATCTGTAATTGCTGGAACAAGATTTCCTGAATTCAACAGTCACAAATTCCAAAGACTTGAGGTGAGCCTAGATCTGTACCCTGACTTGTGAGACAGAGACAAAATGATTCCTTGAATTTTCCCTGAGCCATCGAGAGGAGTAAAGTTGTCAGGTGGTAATGTGCAGGGGGGGTGAAGAAGCCTGCTCTCTGCTGCCTCAGAGCTGGAGTTATCAGCAATAATCAGATCTACATCAGGCTTGTGAAGAAGCTGTACCTGTCTGCTAAACTGAAATTAGGATGTTTATATGAAAAGGCAGCTTTTTGTTCAGATTCCATAGATGTTCAGTCTCAGTCATCATTGATCAGATTTGCATTCTCTTTTCATTCCCCTTAAGCATCTTCCAGGTGCCCTGGGGCAATGGCAGAGAACTAGGCACCTAATCTGGGTTGTGTGCACCAGCATAGTCATCCCTCTTGCCTTCAGCCCTGCAGCAGGAGGAACTGCAGCTGGAGGCCCAATCCCAGCATCTTTTGATGCGGTAGGATCAGAGTCAGTCCCCAGCTGCCTTCACCACAAGCAGTGTTCAGCCTTCTTTGCAACAGCAGGTAATGAACTGTCTTACTGCCCACCCCGCTCAGATCGCTCCCCTGTGTGCTGTCTGGCTTGCTCTTGCGCCTCTGCCACAAGAGGCCAGGCTGCCTCTGCAAGGGGAGAGAGTGGAGTGGGGTCAGCCCACCCACTGGTACCCTCAAGTGAAACCTGTGCTGTGGCTGCTGCCCTGGAAGCAAAAGGTATAAGGTTGAACCTACTGTTGGGAAGGGTCTTCCCTCTGTTGGACAAAGAAGCAGGTGAACTGAAAGCATTTCATTTCATGCACCTGTACCACTGTAGGAACCTGCTTGTTGCGTGTTGGCACTAGAAGTCTCAAGCAAAACCAGAAGAAGTTTAATCATAGAGCTAGTCACCTATTGAGAGACTTAATCTGCTCTTAATATGACTTCAGTCCTCACTAGTGAAGATCAAGCCTTTGTGTTACAACTGAAATTCATTTTATTTGTAATCATCAGTTTTCTTAGATTTAATGTAAACGTCATTGCCTCAAAAAAGAAGCCTTTGCTGGGTTTCTGGCTGGTAATATTAAGCTGCACTTCAATATCTGACAATGGAGGTGCTTGATTTTTTTTTTTTTGATGTTAGCATAATCATGTACAGAATTTGCTTTCATGCACAAACACTCTTCTCTGTGAGTTTATGTTTCTGAAATGTGAACCTGAGCAGGGAACAAAATAAACCTTTACAGTCTTCAGAGTTATTTTAATCTGATTGTCATAGAACAAAGTACCTTGTCATCTCCCACTATGTAGCTCTTCCATATAACTGTTGCTTTGCATCATTTACTCTGTTATACTTCATTGATTATATTACTTCAAAATAGTTATTTATCCAGCCTAACAGTTGTTCCAAGAAGAAAAGGTAAATATTATGGGCTAAACTCTAAAGCCCTCAGAATTGTAAGCCTAAACTCAAACCTTTGTGACATTGATGGCCCCTGGAACAAAACAGAACCAGAATCTGGATCAAGCAAGAGGAATAAAGTTGGAGTAGAGGAAGAGCTTTTATCCTTGCTAAGCTGTCACCTAAAACATACAGATCTGGAGGAAATTTAATGAACTGAATCTCCTCTCATGGCTGGAATAGTTTTGCTACACATATTTGAAGCACTGTTTAGCTACAAGGGAGCTAACCAATTGTTTGAGATTATGCACATCTGTCAGCTAAATCAAAGATGTAAAGGCTAAACCCAGCATTTGGAGGCAACATGTTGATCCATGAATTTTATGGAAGATGGTATCTAGATACTGATAAGCAGTTTTCTTAGATACAAATGCTTTAAAACTGTATATAATTGTTCTCATTTTAATAATAGCTTTCAGAAAGTTACTGTTATGAAGATGGAAGAAATGTTTTATGCCAGTGACCTTAAAATTGTAGTCCAGGGATTTAGTCGTGTTTTCAAGTCATTTATGCTGTAGAAGTAATGAGTATCTCTTTTGAGATAAAATACATATTATATAGGAAAAAGAAACTTTCACCTTGAGAAAAGAAAGTAATTGATTTGCAAAAACTGTAGCATGCTATTCTTTTGTAAATACAATGCAGGTCATAGTGCTCACTTTTACCGCATTGTTACTCTGTGTATTTTCTGGCTTCAAATGTATTAGCAGGATGAATAAGACAGGAGAAGCAAGAACTGTCTATGTGTGTGTATGTGCCATTCAGCCAGTATGTGCATATTCTTTTTTTAAATACATGCTTTTAATTTAAAAATTATGAAATCCTACAGGGAAATTATAAGCCTACAAATCATTTACAACTATTGCAATTCTAGTTAATACATTCCCAAACAATTTTTTTCTGGCACAGATGGCAACATCATAACTTCAGATCTCCTTCCCATCCATTTCTGGCTGTTTCTGGGTATGGGAAGAGGTGATGATTAGCTAAGACAAAACTGGCTGTTCACAACATCTTGTTTAAACTTTGTTGTCATTGATGATAAAAGTGGCTTTGGAATAAACTGAAGATTTTAATAGGAAAATGCCTGTTTCTGTCAGGGCTTTTTTTTTTTTTTTCCTGTTTGTTTGTTTGTTTGTTAAGTCAGCTGTACATGCAATTATATAATTGATGTTTCCAGTGCTATGTATTTCTTTTGGTTTTGTGTTTATACAGTTTAAGGGTAAGAGAATGTCACACATGCAAGACAGGAGTCATTACCTGGAAAATTTGTAAAAAGCAACAGCATCTAAAAGCACAGAGCACCTATATTTGCACAGTTCTTAGATATTGTTGTGTCAATTCAGCATTTCCATACAGATCTTTATTTTTCTATGACATTTTCAATGGATTTTGAATGCACAGGAAGCACATTTGTAGCATTCTCTACTCTGCTACTAAAAGAACCTTTGTGTTTCAGTCTATTTACATGGTATTCCTTGCCTTGATCACTGAGCTTAGTTTAGGAAAGAACACAAGAAAATCAGATGTATCCTATGCTCCCCAAATTAGTTGGAGTTAAGCGGAGTTTTGCTACTTCTGGTTTTTGAATAAAGACCATTTACAGTGGAAATGGTACAAACACACAAGGAAACCAGAAGAGATTACAAATGAAATAAATCATAAGGTCAGATGTTGGAACTCATGTCAAAGCTCACATGTTGTGATAAATTCTAATTCAGCTAATCCCTCTTGCCCAAGGTATTTGCTCTTAATTTGTCAAATTGTATTAACCCTTCAAGTGACTTTGCAGCACCCTTCCATGCCATCTCACCTAATAAATTAATTGGTGGCTGTTAACTTTAATGTATGTTATAAGGCAAACCTATACTCTGTGTTGCCATTGATCTTGTATTGAAAGGAAAATAGTTCTGGAGGGCTTTGGATCTCAGAACATCAAGAATATCAACCAATGCCTTTCCAAATACATTTGCAGTAGTGTGAAAACATCCAAAAAGTCAAGTTCTTCTTAACAACTAATGGATATGGGAGGATTTGAAAGTTAAAGCAATTTTGGCAGGCTCACTTTCAATTTTTGTGTAAATTCAGTAGCCTAAACCTCTGACCATTCAACTCTGTGTTTGACTATTCCCTTAGAATCTGACAGAGTTGCAGGACTGTATATTCAAGGCATCTAATTCAGGATGATTAAGCCTTTATTTTTCAAGGTTTTTGTGAATTCTCTTTGCATAAAAATATCAAACTCCAAAAGGCTGTCTGTGATCAGTATTCCCAGAAAGACTGAAAAGTCATAGTCATAACAGTGATTTTCCACATCAGCTAACAATGTAAATGTTTTTTTGGTGTTCTCCATAGAGATTTTTCCCTTTACCATTTTAAATGTGTTTTTTGGTTTTGATTCACTTAGTGGCCTAAGTTTACTGTCCTTGCCAGTTTCCTCATCTGGCACATCTTTGAGTTCTTCAGTCTGGTGAGTTGCTGTGCAATTCCTTTCCCAGTCTGTTCTGGCAGTAGGAATGTGACCAGCTGCCATTTACTCTTACAGGGCAGTTGTTTCTTCAGCTGTCAGATGGTCTGTGTGCTCATGTGAGAGACATTGCAGGTGGGATTTGGTGGGGCAGTGAGTGAGTGATGTGGAATCCCTAACTGTCCTGGAGGCAAAGACCCTGTTATCTGAGTAGCAGCTTATGCTTCCAAATCTGTGGGTTATGTATTGATAGGATTTCTCTGTTTGCACCCTGCGAATTCTGATGACTCGTTTTAGGCTTTAGAGCTAGAGTAATCCAGATGTGGACATATCAGCCTCTCACATTTTCACTAATATGCAATCCACTTTTACTGGTTCTGTGCTAGATTTGCCAGCTGTCTGGCTTTGATTTAGGCAGTCCAAGTTTCAAGGCATTTTCATGCATGTGGCTTAAGGAGCAGCAGGGCTCTTTTAAAGGCAAGACACTCAAGCTCTGTACATCAAAGCAGCTCCTGGGCTTTTTTGGACCACAGTAATGAGATCCATAAGATACCTCTCACTGCAGACATGAAAGAAAGGTGGCTGCCCCTGCAGCATGCTGAGGGTGAGAGCACTGTGTGAGTCCTGATGCTCTGCAAGAAAAGATGCTACAAACAAACTATATAGTTATATACTGAAAAAACAGTGATATTAACATTATGGAGTCATAAGTCTTAGAATGCTTTGTTCTGAAAACTAAATTTAGGGCTCCTTTATGACATCGTAGAGTTCTATGACATGTAGAACTCCTATATCTGCAGCATGTTTTCCTGGTAACGAATTCTCCGTACTTTCTTCATTTTGTTGTTTGTTAGATATGCTCATTTGCAATAGCTTGCAAATGTACTTCAATTATAATTTGGCAGGGCAACAACATTTGCTTATGTGGCTAATATCTATACTGAGCTGGTAATATTTTTGACAAACGGTTGTTTTTTGCATCAAACTACTATTTGTTGGAATCAGATCTTAATGTCCAGTTTTGATGGATTCCCCAACATAAGGAATTGTTAGAAAAAAGCCTTTAGTCAAAATACCTGCCATTTTTTAACTGAGGAAATTTTAGGTTTTTTTAATTTCAAAACTAATTTTTCTAAATTTTAGATTTAATAAAAGTTTAAAAGAAAAAAAAAGAACTAAAATGCAACCATTTTACCTAGAGAATACTTCTTATGTGGATAGATAATCTGCTCATGCAAACACTGAGGTTTTTATTGTCATTTTATTCATGACAGTCACACTTCTTTAGAATCCCTCAAATGTTCAGAGCTCTAATCTCTGCTACTTATCTCTACAGACACTATTTCACTGTAATGTACACAGACTGATATGTCAGCCCTCCTGCTTGCAACAGACAAGGTTCACTGACAAACATGTCTGAAATGGTGATCCTGTTATGCTTCCCTCTGCCACAGTAGAAAAGTAGTATGAAAGTTTTCCTGAAAAAATATTTCACATAGATAGGGTATGGGAGTAAGAGTTATTCAAATAATACGCAGCTTCAGCTCTTGGTTACATCAGTGCAACTGCTAGTTGAGTGTTAATTAGCAAAGTTTGCTCTGGTAACTTGTAAGTAATTAATCTGTGCTGATGGAAAAACTGCACCAGGAAGAAATCTGGAACACCTTACATCTGGCAGAAGTAGCAGTACTCAGTCACTACCAACATCAACCAGTTTCAAACTGATTATCTCAAGTGACAAGAGTTCTGAGCTCACTACTAATCTTATGGGGCATCTTGCCTGCTTTTTGAAGGTTTCAAAGTGAAGAACAGTTTGGCCTAAGAGCAGTGTCCTTTCATTACCTCTGTTTGATTGATTAGCTGCCTTTGAAACTGTCAGCTAAAGCAATGGCCTTAAGCACCTTGCAGAACTCTTGGGCTTGCTCAGGACTCAGTCCTCTTAAGTTTACTTTTTGTGAGTGGCACTGGCTGTTCCCAACAGTCCTCTGACCTTGTTTAGCAAGAGTTTTCTCTGTGTCCTCTGGAAGTTTCTAGTTTTACACAAGTGGTGTTTGCTACATTTTCAGTTGTATGATGCACTCACCCCCTGCCCCCAGCCAAACCAGCAGCAGTTTGGTACAGAATCCAAAGGAGGTAAAGAACTGAGCTGCAGCCAGGCCAAGAACTCCTTTTAGGAAACTCACAAGGAAGCAGAGCAGCACACTGAATACGGGTAAGTTATGGGTGCAAGGAGTCTTGTGCATACTTTTCCCACTGTA
This sequence comes from Nesoenas mayeri, assembly GCF_963082525.1. Lineage (NCBI taxonomy): Eukaryota > Metazoa > Chordata > Aves > Columbiformes > Columbidae > Nesoenas > Nesoenas mayeri. Next base: position 30,771,698 of record NC_137548.1, read on the forward strand.
TGCAATTTGACTATGAGCCAACCACTTTATTCTATAAATATGACAGCCTGGGTGAGCCTACTTTGAGCTCTCTCTGCTAAACAAGCTGGCTGTATGGCAATGATCTTTTACTTCTCACAGATCAGTGGATGAGCCAAATTTAAGATTGATATTCATAATGTAGCTTAAGTAAATGTGTACTAAGCAGAACGAATTACTTATAAGATTGTGTGATTTTTAATATACTGTCTGTTTCATGTTACCTAGTAAGATGAATTTGCTGAAATCTTAAGCTGTATGCTCTAAAGTTCTGATCATATTTACCAAACTTGCATCTACTTAATGTAAACAAAATGACTACAGGGAACATCTGTGAAATAAGGCCTGTTTTGCACTTTGCTGGGAAGAACAGAATTGACTGGGGAGAAAATGACTTCCAAGCTAACATGAAGACATTACGGACATCTGCAAGATAAGGCCTGTTCTGCACTTTGCTGTGAAGAAATAGGACACCTTCAAGGCTATGAACTATAGGCAATATCTACAGTTAAACAGAATGAAGGCTCATTTGAGATCAGTGAAAAAGATCCAATGAGAAGCAAGAAGACCCCAGACTCAAATATTGCTTTCGGGCTGAATCAAGGCGTGAGGGGCAGGTAAACAGTCTGTAAGGGTATAAAACCCCAGGGATTTCTGTCCTTGGCTGGGACCACTCTGAAGGCACCCAGCACGAGCCAACCCTGCTACTGTACTACTCCATTAAATTATTTATTTATACACACTCTGATGCCTGAGAGTTTGTTTAGAGAGACCTAGGATCCTGACTTTGGAGCGACCTGACACCAGGCCCCTGGAGAGGAGGTAAGGAGGTTGAGATGCAGAATAATTACACTTTGAAGTCCTAGCCAAGCGATATACATTGCTGGGTGAACATATATAACCCTTTGGCCATAAATACATATAATCCTTCACCTGTTTTCCTTTACCCTCTTAAGTCTCTTAGACTTAAACCATTGATCAAGTCTGGGGCTACGTTTGGATTCAGCTGCACCTAGGCTCCTCTGTGAGAAGGAGTTTAGAAAGCAAGGGGATCTATTCTGAACTTCATGACTCAACTGGAGGGCCTTCCTCTACACTTTTATATCTCCAGTCCCCATAGAAATCACTCTAAAACAGTTCTCACCCAATTGTGCTTGGCATATTTCCTCTGTGCAGTAAGTCATAGAGTGAACTTTGCCATCGAACTCTGTTAAGTTGCACTTCTACTTTGAGTGATCTAAACATCGCTCTGTGGCAAAGTAGAACCCTAAATCACTCATCCATTACATCAGTGAACCGATACTGATAAACAAAGGATATACAACTTCAGCCCTTTCTGTTTGCTTGAGACTCTGTCTTACATCCAAATACTTGTCCTCTTCATTTGGGCATTTTCCTAAACAGATTTTACATTAATTTGATCACCCATTTTTCCTTATGAAGAGCTTTTGAGGAAAACTTCAGTGTTTTTAGTTTACATGATTAAAATTCTCAAGCTGCTTTTCACTCAGCTGTTAGTTCTGCAACAAGCTTTAATGAGAAAATATGTTTTCTAGTATCTCAGAATGTCACATAGGAAAAGTAGATATGAACCTGTGATTGGCATCAGGCCTGAGCTTCCAGTGAGTGGTGTGGGAGCTGCTGCTGTTATACATATTGTGCTGCTGCAGAAGTGGGAGGAGGTGAAACTTCTGCCATTTCTATGGCATCACTCAGCAAGGTGTAAATGGAGTATGAAATAAAAACTCTCAGCCCACTCAGTGCACAGGCAGAAAAAAAGACAGTTCTTTTTACTTGCTGCTGTGATGTGCTGTTTGCTGTAATATTAACCTTACACAGTACCAGAATGATCCCTAAGTTTTACAATCTCAGGTCAAAAGAGAAGTGATTTCTTGTTAGGCCACCTCTTTTTTTTCTCTTTCTACCAACATGCTACTGCATGTCAAAGCTGGTGATGCAGAGCAGGAACGAGGTGAAAAGACTGACAAGAGGATCCTGTTCTGAGAGAAAAAAAATTGTCTAAGTGAGTCACAGCCTGGAATTAACTCCAGTGTAAAAATGACAAAACACTGAACACTGGATGCAGTTTCAGCTTCAGAAACATTTGTTGTCTTCATTTTATTGAGTTGGAGCTCATCTGGGTGATTTGGAGGGAAGGAGCCATAGGTGGTAATGTATCTATGCTATGTTTAAATTAATTAGCACCAGGGAGTCTGTTTGTGTTGCTAGGTAGCTTGTTTGGTGTGGTAGCAGTCTTTGGATGGAAATGTTTTTCAGACCTACATTTGCCCGTAGGTCTTGCCCTCATAGTTTAACAAATTGGTACCTAGATCCTTGTGGGATTCTGCTCATTATTTTTAAACCATAAACAAGACTTCTGGCAGCCTCGTTTTTATTTGCTGGTAATGTTCAGTTGTTGAAGCCTCTGAGCAAGATCCTATGCTGGTGTAAATAACGTAGCTTCACTGATGTCAATAAAATCAGGCCAGTTTATACCAGCTGAAGCTCTGTCCCTTCAGACGCAGGTCAGCTCCTAATCTCCATGTCATTCACACAGAGGCATATATTTCCCTCTGTTTTTCTAATCCTTGTGTGTCCTTTGTAGAACTATGTGATTTGTGCTGCAAACAGTACTGAGAAATACGATGAAGTGAGATGGATGCTAATTTAAAATGCTGGATACCTCGACTCCTGCCTTGTTCTGCTCGAGACCTCTGAGTGGCAGTGCGATTATTTCTCTCTTTGTGCCCACACTCTTCCCCTTTTATTTTCCAGTCTTAAAGGAGCGTGGGTCTAAAGCCAGTAAATACTGAGATACTGCAATAAGAGGAGCTGCAGTATAATAGACTGGTAGGTAACATCTCAAAAACCCTGATGATATTCAGAGAGGGGCATCCAGTAATGCTGCTGTGAACTAGCATGAACTGAAAAACGCAGCTGACTGGGCAGCAGCAATCTGCAAACTGTTCGGTTGCTGAACTGCTGTATGAAGGAAGGATAATGTATGGTTGGACTTCTGTACACAGCGGGCTCCCCTCTGGTTACACTGAACACAGAGGGGGCATATATTCATACCAAGATCTTTCTGCAAGGCTGTATTGGAGGAAGGGGAGTGTGCAGCACACACGTATTAAAGAATGATTCAGCTTATAGATCTGATAGCTCTGGAAAGGCAGGATAAATTCTAGAAGGAGGGGTTTATATAAATGTCATTCTGATTAAAGCCGAGAGTATAAATATAAGAAAATACAACTTGCTCCATCCTGCAACACTTGCCAGTGATAACATGTCATAGGGAAGACTGTGATAAGAAATCAGAACAGCAAGATTCAAAGAAAACCCAACACCTTTGTAAAGGCATGAATGAAATTTGGTCATTAAAACATGCTCCAGGCTTTTTAGGGGCACTGGGATGACCAGAATATTTGTGTAATATTTGTATTAAGTCTTACAAAGGCCAATAACCCCTTTGGTGCACAGAAGTTAATGTCACTCACCTTGAAAAAAGCTGCAACACAATCAGGTGAACATGAATTTGGAGAGCCATTTGAAAACAGGGCAGCAGAGGTCTTGGTCTGGTTGGTGGAGCTACACATGTTCCATAAAGCAATTTACTACTTAATTTGTTGGGTGACTGATATAATTTTCTCTGTTTCTGCCCTTTAATAAATTCTAAGTAAAGGAAAGCTTCCTTATTGTTATAAATTGAGAAGGCAGTGGAAACAAGACTTGCACGGCTGCAAATGAAAAGTCAGGTAGAGAAGCAGTGCATTAGATGGGTTAATAAAATCTCAGCCTAATCAGATAACAGGGCACCACAATATAAATTGCTTTCCTCTAGAATAAAAATGTCTGTGAAAACACGTTTTAAATATACCTCATATGGGATCAACATAGGGCAGGACTTGGATTTATTGTGTCTTTATCTGTTTGATAACAAAGGTATTTCACTGTAATACATAAGTTCTGGTTAGATGCACATTTAGAAGATAGTGTTATGTTGCTCTTCTAAGCCAATAATAAAACTGCAAATCATTTGCATAAAGATGGGTCCTTGATGATCTTACTCTTTACTTACAGATAGTAAATGCACGCTTGCAAAACTGAGAGAAGTGCATCCATTCAGTTTGTATCTGACTACATTATTTTAGAATTGTCTTTGATATTATTACAGCCACATTTAATTCAAAGTATTAATTTTAGTTTCTAATGAAAAAGAGCATTCTGACCTTATCCAAGAGAAAATAATGGATAACAAACAGAAGCTGTTGTAAACCTTTCTAAAAATTGATTTTTGTAATATTTATTGTTGTTTTTATTATATTTATTTATGTATTTTTTGTTTTCTAAAGGAAAGAAAAATCCAACCAAAACACAGAAGATTCTGGATCATTTAAGTAACTGAACTATCAGGTAGCAAATGCATTTTAATGTAGAAAAATGTTAAACAATTCATCTGGGAGGAAGGAATCAGTCTAAGGGATATGTCTAAATATGTAGTCATGCAGCATACTGATTAGGAAAGAGATGGAATAGTTTCAGAGAAATGACTGCAAACATGAATTTTAGTTCACTGTGGCATTAAGAATTTTGAACAATGTATTAAGGAAGACAAGGCAGCATTGCCTTCTGGATTGAAATTTATATTAAAACAGGATTTCGGTTTTTTGCCTCAGTGGTTGAAAAATAAGGAAAATAATTACTCAAAACATTTTTTGTATCAGTGAAATATTTCCTTTAACTTTTGCATGGAAATGCCTGTTTCTTGAGAGTCTGCTTTCTCAAAATGTACTGCTCTAGACAGAAAACAAATGCTAAACCAGAAATTCCAAGCTATACAGATGCACATGTCTGTGCACACACACACTATTTTAGGCTCATGCTTCTATGAAACTGAGAGGTAATGTAGAGAGTACTGCATTTAGTGATTAACTGCTTTACAGCTGAATTAGCTACCAGAATGGTCAAGAAATCATTTCTGGTTTTCAGTTCTTTCAGCTTGCTTCTCTGCCCAGCAGCTTCTTCAGGGAGATCACAGACACCAGTAAAGGAGACTGGGTGGCAGAGGATGCAGAGTTAAGCTCTCGGGCACCTTGGAGTAATGGGCTACTCCTGAGTATTAGGCGTTTCAAGACTTGTATTTATTGGTAGTGCAGCAGAATGTGGTCAAGGGCTCCTGTGTGCGTATAGCCATTCATGTGCCTTGCTCCCTTAGACTTTTATCATGCAAATGTTTTTTTTTCATGGTTTTATACCGTCTATACCTACATTATGCCTATATTCCTGTTTGAAAGCTTTCTGTGCCATCTCAAGGCTTTTTTTCTGTTCGACCGGAAAACTGACAGAGAAGTGCGATGCATCAGTGCAGGGCAGCGTGTGCGTTTGCCTGTTTGTGCAGCCTGTGTGCAGCTCTGCGGGAACAAAGCTGGACCACAGTACTGTTGCACACTTCTCTCCCGGGACTCTGAAAAGCATCCCATGGCCAATTGCCATGTTGCAATTTAAGTGCTGCTCTACTGTCTTCCTTGTGAGAGGTAGTGGGTCTGAGCAGAGCTAGTGAGAGGGAGTATGTGCTTGTGTCAGCTGCTTGTGTTCACAGTGCAATATTTTAGCACTGTCCTAATTTATACGGGCAATTTAACCTAGTAGAAAGTGAATGGGCATCCATGCCTTTCTGTCAGCATTGCAAGAAAGACACAATGCCCAAAAGAGCGATGAGCTGAGCAGTCATGAGGAGGAATATCTCACGCAGAAGCATAATGTCATGGGTGTTTTTACACAACACTGCCCAAGAATGGGACGTTACCTGGCAGGCACAGCGGTGGGGCTGTGTTTATTCTGCAGCACACATGATGCCCTGTGCCAAAAGCCACAGTGCTGTAGGGAGGGTACCAAAGCAATGCAGAAACTTGCAAGACCTCCATGTGCCGCCATGCAGACACAGCACATCCTCAGGTTGTCGGCACAGTTCTGCTTCACCGCTTATACTTTTCTGCCAAAACAGAAAGGATCACTTTTCAGAAATTCACCATTCAGAAGGATCACTTTTCAGCAGAAATGTACGATGTGGTCCATACATATATCAGAATCACTATACTATTATACTGCTGTCTTTTAGCCATATCTTTGAAATGACAGAACTTTACATCGTACAGAGGCTATTTGCCATCATCAACTCCCTGCACAGCTAGATTGGAACAAGTAACCACATAGCCTGGCTTTATTTTCAAATAAATACTTATTTATGCAAATCTATGCTTTGAATATGCTTCTGAAGAATGGTGAGAAGAAAAATATCATCTGCTTTAAAGGAAGTTACTGCAGAGATCCTCACTCAATACCCTTTACCTGGCTTCATGTAGGGGTCAGAGACCAGTAGATGGCAATCTCCTCCTGTTGCAGGAAGAGCAGTGTTTTAATGCAGAGGCCCTTGTGTGCAGCTTCTCTTTGCTTATTACAGTTTACTTGAAGGGCAGAAAGACCTGGAAATCGTAGGCAGCCTTTGTTAGGCTCAGAATGTCAGAAAATGGTAAAGCAAAACTGAAGTTCTACTTTATGCAAATCCTGTCTGCCAGTATCTGTGAAAAGAAAAGCAAGCTAACCTAATGGAATGAATTTGTATTAATCTTCTTCATTTTTAAATACAGGACACTGGGTTATTTTACAGCATTGTTGTGATTTTCCTCCTGTGTGCTGCTAATCTTTTAATGCACTCTTTAGAAAAAAGAAAATGGCTGTTTTTCCCACACCCCACATTTTCTTTTTTTTTTTTTTTAAGTGTTTAAAATGTGAAGAAATAACATGATCTTCAGCTGACTTAAAAAGAGTCAAGGCACAAAAGAAAAGCATTTTCCTGCTATAGTGACAGTTCTGCCGTGCTAGACTAATGTGTCCAAGCAGCAGTGTAAGAGTCCAGTTTAGCATTTGAATTGGAAAATGGATGGTATTAAGGCTAGTGCTGTGTAATTTTTATACATGTGTTTTATTGCAGAATAGAAGATGAATGCTGCTAATTTCAGTTATGTGAAAACTCTGAGCTGATAAAGGACCTGGATTTTTAAAAAAGCAAATATTAATAGCAGAGAAAGGAATATTCCTATCCTGTGTTGGAAATAATTATGTCAGTATTATCAACATATTGTCTTAAATGACTCTGCGTCATTTCATGCAGTATCATACTGCAGGCATTTGATCATCCATCACATAATGATGGAATGATGGAAAAGAAGGCTAAAATAATATCCTGGATATACTGACACTGGTAACAATATAAGAAGTTTTCTCTGGGAATGTAGGATTTTCTGTACTATCCTTAAATGTAATTTTTGATATGCTGTTTGTCTGTTACCCTCTAACAGTAGATTGCAGTCCTAATGTATCCTTTATGTTACATATTAGTGCTTATTTGAGTAGCATAAACATACTATGAATACTATGCATAGACATACTTTATGAATGCTATTCATAAAGAGTAGCTTTCATTAGAGAGAGAAATTAAATGTCAACTGGATCAGTGCCTTGTCCTATAGGATAAAAGATGAAGGGGGAACTATTACACTAGCTGTGCAAACCCTGAACATTTGGAATTGAAACCAGTGCTCTCAGCATGGAGCAGGAGACCTGGAGGTTCACATGAGCACACATGTAAAGGTAGCTGAGATAGGGGGAGGTGGCTTAAAGTGAGTATTAGGGGAAAAGCTGATTCTTGCACTTCAGATTACTCTATTGAGAAGATTTTCACCTGATTATGTAGATATGGTATGATCTGTAAATGGTTGTACAGAAAGGCTTTATGAGAAACATTGACTATAACCAGACACTATACCGTATATAACCTACTCCAGTTTACAGGTACTCCTCCATTTTACAGGCCTTCAACATTTCTCTATGTAAGGAAACTAAAGGGGGAGGAATTCAAGCAGTGCTCATAGTAACACTGTGTTTTGAGCAAATGGTAAGTGATGGGTGAAAAGAAATACGCTTCTTTGGTAGGTAGAAGGAGAAATTATAAAAAACTTAAATTTTCGAAATTATAACTGATACAAGTGATTGACTACATGCCAATGTGTTTCTGAAAATGTAGGTTATGCTTATGAGCACATCAGAAACTACTGGAATTATTTTCCATGATGGAGAGGAATGTGTTTTGCAATTACATTAAATAAAGAAAACAGAGATGAAAATCTTTTTTTTTGTAAGAACCATTATGCTGTAAAACAACTTCCAAAGGAAAGAATACACTACCACTGATTGAAACAGCTAAACATTAATTACATATTGTAAAATGGGAATTTATAAACGTTTTCCATCTCCAGCTTGTGTGGTTAAAGGACAAAAAAGATGCAAGTGCTGCATGCAATTTCTTCTCATTCAGAGTGGGGTGAATGTGTGTTTACACTATGGTGGCAGAAAGAGAGAAGTGCAGGGTGTTTGGAAAAGGTGAACCCAGTTTCAAAGCAGTATTAAGTAATTGGATCAATCTTTTTGAAACACCCTGTATTTTCATTGCCTACAGTTGAAGCCTGTTAAGGTGTCTGCATTTGGCACTTCAGTTCCATGTGTCCTCTATGGAGGACAGGGGTATATCTAGTGGGTGATTAAAGGTACCCAAATAAGCCTAGGTTTAATTTAAGTGTTCTGAATGACTCTTCAGGAGCACTTCCCTCCTGCTCTGGTTGTATGAGGAACCTGCACTCCTCTGAGGCCAAAGTTAGAGGCTTAAAGTTTTTAGGTAGCACCTCACTATGTATCTGAATGTAAGTGTGTGCTTTTGAAGCATTTGACCTTTTCTCCAGAGACAGTGATATACTTTTATTTTATTATAAAACAGTAAAGAAGGCTACAATTTAAAATTCTCTTTTTCCTCGGCTGTCAGGGTGATTTTGCACCACGTTATGTTCATGCAAATGACTATAGAAGGTGCAAAGATTAACAAAAAATGTTGGTTTATTTTCTTCTACAACTGTGAATTTTGTTAAAGCAGTGGTTTGTGCTCTCTTTCTCTCCTCTGGTAAGCAGTGACTGAGAAATCCGAGGCTCCCCTACTGGTTTCAGGGCTGACATTGTGCTTCACTGCTGCAAGGGTTTTCATCAGCCTTCCTTGTTCCAAAATTTTTTAAATGCTACCTAAAACGAAGCTTGTCTTTTCTAACAAAGAACTAGGGATGGCACCACGTATCTTTCTGGTATGCTAATCACTTTTGGATTTCAGCTCACAGTGATAAAAATTTGCCCAGCAGGATAAAACTAGTCCATGGATTGTTTCATTCCATCAGCCCTGCCACGCATGCTGTGACATAAATGTTAGCAGAGTACTTTTGAGGGGATTCTCTTTGCTAGAACATTAGGCCCAGAATAAAGTATTTCCAACTGTATTATCATTGACACTTGCAGAAGAATTCTCAGAACTGCATTTCCTCTTGGTTCTATATCAAAACACATTTTAGGGGATCGCCATCCAGTTATGGATGTTCTGGTGCAGGAAAATGAGCTAAGCTGGTTAGGTGGCATTGCTTTACTGCAGAATTTTTAAAAACTTAAATATCTGCTGAAAAGAGAAATAAATGATCTTAATAAAGTATAGCAAGTAAAATAGCTACCATGCAAATTCAGTAATGTTGGAATGGGGTGCCTGAATTTTAATATTTATCTGAATTTGGCATTTATGCAGTAGGAAATTATTTTTATTTCTTTGTTTTATTTTCTTGCTTTTACTTGAATTCCTTCTTCTTACTTGAATTCCTGCCCTTAGCAGCAGTAGTATAACTAGTATAACCCATGGAACTGCTTCCAGAGAGACCCCAACTCTCAGAACCCAGCACATTAAGCATAAAATTTTGTTTAATTGGCAAAAAGTAAGCACATCTGAGGTATACATAATGCATAAATATATATAAAGCCAAAAATGTATTATTAGATAACTGAAATTTAAGAATTTAATAATTGTTGATCCAGATCTGGTTACTACAGCAAAGACAGAAAGAAGACAGTTTAAAATGTTATACATGCACACAGTTTCTACCTCTGTTCCTGATGTTATACTCATATTTTCTCTGCTTCTCTGGGTCCTAATTTCAGGGTTCTCATTCTGGTGGAGGGAAGTGAGGAGCATTACATGGAGTTGTCAGCACCTGGTGTCCTTCGATGAGAGGGGATGTGATGCTCATGTTGGTGATTTCTTCTTCACTGTAGAGTCCACTTGGATCTTTTTATATGTTAGCTAGCATGCTTGTACATCTTTGTTCTTTCTTTGTTGGTATGCAGGTCCCCATGTTTATCACAGTTTACTATATGTGGTAATTCAGATAGCATTTCTTTGTACTCTTTGTCACCACTGAGCTCAGTTTTGGGCATCTCCAACTGATAATTGCATTTTGTCTAGAGTTAGTATTTGTTAGGAAAGCTTTTGGAATGCGTATGAGGTTAGACCTTTTAGAGAACTTAGCTGAAAAAAACCAAGGTCCCCATGTTTATCACAGTTTACTATATGTGGTAATTCAAATAGCATTTCTTTGTACTCTTTGTCACCACTGAGCTCAGTTTTGGGCATCTCCAGGTCTGCATCTCTTTAACGGACTGCTGAGGAGTTGTTTACAGCTGTGGGGTCTCCAGAGCCAGTCTGTGCTCCGCTTTTTGTCATTGCATGCCTGTACTTTTCCACACCACATCCTCTGCCTTCATCTCCTAAGACCTCTATTTACATGTCAGGCTTGTATATTCTGTGCTGCATTACTATGCTAACTTTGTAAAACTATGGTGATATCATGCAAAGATAAATAATGAAATAAATTAGTGATAGACAGTTACAAATATTGGTGTTATAGCTAAACCAAGTAAAACAAAGCTGCAGGCAGGTCAGAAAAGCTCAGAGAGAGCAGACCTGGCAAACTTCAGTCCTTAAGCTGTGAAAATTCAGTACAAAGCTTATAGCTTGCTACTAGCAATGGTAATAGTGTGTTACAGAGCTACATGGTTGTAGGAAAACAGGTGGCAGAAGCAGATTCCCTACACTGATATTCCTTAATATTGAGGCTGTAATCTTTTGTGTTTGATTAGTTAAAGCCAAGTTTCTGACAAAAGACTCCATAGCTGATGACCTGATACACTCAAATAATACAGGAAATAATGTTGTGGCAGAATGACAGTGATAAAAAATGTCTCCACACAGCACGTTCACACTCCACGGGACAGCTGGGTGGTGTTTTCCTGTTCTGTGACAGGGAAGAGATTGCCATAGAAGGTGTGGTAGAAGTCATCTATGGCTATTCAATCATAAGGGAAAATATTAAAATTAAAGCTGTAATATTCCACTTGGGGGACTAAAGATCAGCTGCAGTGACCAGTAATTCTCTGCAGTTTAACTTACACTGGATATTCACAGGTATTGGGACAAAGGATATACTTATTGTTTTGATTTGGCAGCATTTTGATTTTTAATCTGTGTCTCGTAAAGTCTGATCCTCATGATCAGCTTACTTGCTCTCAGCTCAGGATCTGTGGCGAAGCATAACAAGGTCATATGTTACCTTTGCACTTTGGGAAGAGAAAGCTGCAGCAGAAAGCAAGAAAGGGAGAGTCTATAAGCTAAGACTTGCCTATGCTGGAGCAGAGACACCTTTATTCTGATTCTTGCTTCTAGCACAGCTATTTTATATTACATGGGAAATACACCTTGAGACCTTAGTTCTTATTCTCCCATCACTGGTCAGTATGCTAAACATCACATTGCAGAAACATGCATTCTCTCTGTGTTCCTCTCATTTATTTCCATCACCATGACGCACACAATTTTTATGTTTTGTGTTACAGCTTCAGCCAAGAGGGCTAGGGGATTGTCAGTGTTTTTGGCAAAGGTGAACTTTATAACCTAGAGAATGAGCCTTCCCATGGAAAGTGAGAAATGTGTTTGTTTGGTCCTTTTTTTCTCTATGGCTTGAGAGCAATGGAGCTATTTTCCCGCTTTCTAAAAAATCTCCCTACAACAATCCCTACAACATTATTATTTTGTAAAAGTTGATATCATTCACGGTTCTGTTTTAAACAAAATACCAAATAAACTGATAATTGCATTTTGTCTAGAGTTAGTATTTGTTAGGAAAGCTTTTGGAATGCGTATGAGATTAGACCTTTTAGAGAACTTAGCTGAAAAAAACCAAGTTACTGATCTTTGGATGGACTTTTGTGTGCTGTTCAAATTATAGCAATTTTGCTCCCAGCTAGAAGTGTAGCTTTGGTGTCTAAAGAAATTTAACCTCAACATAACATGAATGTTTTGCAGTAATTGAGCAGTTTTTTAAAGACTGAAGTCTCAAAGAGGACTGAGTTTACATAATGAAGCATTATATCCCACCATGCAAAACACATGGTAACCTTAACAAGGCTTCGCTGTATCACATAGTGATAACAGAGACAGATTTTTGCAAGCAGCCAAGCAAAAGTAAAATACCAAACTAAATACCTCCTGGCAATTTTTATTCCCCGCTATGAGTAGAGTTACATGAAGCAAAAGAAAAGAATTAGAGTAAACTAATCTGTTCCAGTAGAGAAAGTATAGTGTGCCCCATTGCATTGCAGGTTACCCAAAGTGAAGCGCATACAGTTCCCTTGGGCAGAAATTCATCCATTAAGCTCTTATTTTTGAGGGGAAATGGCAGTGGCAGCTGGGGAGAGCAGCACAGGAAAGGGTAAATGCAGACTGAAGATCAAGCTGAAAAGAAACTTTGAAAGGTAGAGAATGTATTTAGGAAACTTGAAAACAAGCCTTTAAAAAGCATCTTGATAAACATAAGATTCCACTGCTGAAAATGAGAAGATATGGGGCTATCTCTGTTTCTTCTGCTTCACATGTGAAGTACTCAACCAAAGCTAAAAAGATGACTGCCTTGTACTTCAGGTGGGACTGTCAGACTGAGACAACAAATTTACATATGTGTGCAACACTTGAAAAATGAACAGGTGTATTTTACAGTACATTAGTACTTCTCGGAATGAAGGGAACATTTGTAGGTACATTGCACAACTACGCTGAGTACTGGAATTCTTTTCCATCCTTCTCAGGCTCTCTTCTCTCTTCTCTTTCAGTGCTTTAATCGGTTAGAATGTGTTTCAGTGGGTACTGTGAAGCATGATACATAATAAGAGCAACATTTTGTTTCCCTGCTTTAATGTCACTGTTACATCTGTGAACTGAAAATAATGCTTTGAGCACAGCTGTTATTTATATAATCTCACTATATTGCCGTTTCCTCAAAACAAAAGTGTTATTTATTTATTTATGCATGCATGCATGCATCCATCCATCCATCCAGTTGATATTCACTTTATTTTACCTGCAAACCATCCAGAGGGGCTCAGTTCTTTATACAGTGAAAATCTTAAATTCTGAGTGCTGAATTTACAAGCATATTTATAGACATTAAGATGCAGACTTTCAATAGTATCCAGTTATCTATATATGCTCAGCAAGCATATATTTGCATTTTTGGCAGATAAATACTTTTGTAAATTTCTCCCCTGATTTATATCTGAAATGTGTATCATCACTTTCTACATGTACAATATTTCTGAATTTTCTCCTCGTATTTTGGACTCTCACATCACTGCTTTTTCTTTGGGTTACATGTATGGAGGCAAAGAAGTAAGAACAGTTCAGGTGCCTTTGGAAGATCCAGCAGGTCAGTGAATCACAGATATTAGAAGCAGAGGAAAAAAGTCCTTTGGGTCACCTAGTCTGACCTTTGCATTCTGCAGTATTACTCATACAACATACTTGCCATCCTCTTAATCTAACCTTCTTTTGACGTTTACTTTTGATTAACATTACAATGTAATGTAAAAATCTGAAGATACTACTTTGGATGCAGTATGCCCAGATGTATTTTTTTGTTGGTAGAGGAATCTTATAGAGTTTCTGGACTGATTAAGACTCCTGAAAAATGTTGTAGCATAGGTATGACAAGGTGCTTGTGACAGAACAAATCTCACTCTGGTGTAAAAGGGAGTTGCCATAATTTTTTCTAGTTCTTAGGATGTCATCAGATTCTGTGTTACTCCCAATGTTAAATGATAGCAGTACTTGTTTTTGGATATTTCTATTTTCTTCGTGAAGAAAGCAGAAGGATGCAGGTAAAGAGGGAGGCTAGGAATCATTAAAAACATAGATATCCAGAATTTTACTGTTCAGAATTTTTTTTAATATCTCAAATTAAGCTTTTTTTTTTTTTTCCCCCTGAGGTATAATTGTCTCTTTGAATTGCCATCCTTGGGTAGTGTGATCTACAGGGTTAAGGCCAGAGAGGCATTATGATAATCTTTTAGTCTGACCTCATGAGTAAAACAGACCATAGAATTCCATCCAGTGATTCCTTCAGTGGGGAGAATTATTCTTTCCAGCTCTATAAACGAATTTTCATTCACTTCATTCATTTCAAAAGCCTTGAAAATATTTACAGATTGTGATCGTACCTTTCCCTGCTTGAAGGCCTTTGCTTTTCAACATCATATGAAATTATGTTTTCTCATTGCATCTTTTGTACTGTTTTATTTTCCTGTCTTTATATTGTCTCTAAGCAGTTTTCAGGAAGTGCTAGATTAATCCAACTAATGGGACTGTTTTTTTCTTGCTTCAGGAAATATATTTATTTTCCTTTGCTTAAAACATAAAAATAGATAAATAATAATGCAGTATAAATGCTGATTTTTGTAATTAAAAAAATGATAAATGTCAGAATTCAAAATAAGTGAAGAGCTGATATGATTTCTCAGAAGTTATGTGTCAGTGATGTGAAATTTTAAATAATAATAACTTATTCATATCCAGGAAATCTCAAAGGGACAATGAAAAGCCGCGAACAATAATTACATGGCCTCCTCTTTGGAAGGAAAACAATAATCCAGGAACAGTCAAGAAAAAACAGAGGATTACAATTTTAATAAGTCTCTCATCTAATCAAGACCTTACATAAGTTTCAATTTTAATTCAACATACAGGCTTGCATATTAGGAGTTATTTTCATGTTGAGTCATGTGGATTTTCTTTTCAAATCATCTTCCAAATTTATAATAAATATTATTCTTTAATCGTATTGTTAACTGTATAGTTGCTATCCTATAAAACTCAGTTTTCTTTATTCTGCATTCTCTCCACTCACTGAATTCATCAAGCCTTCAAGAGCAGAAGCTCTCTGGGACATGAACCAAGTCTTTATAGCTGCAGATAGGCTATAAATTGTCTAGCACACTCTGTATATAGATTTAAAAGAAGTTTCTTGAAATGAGAATGCTATGACTTGTATAGCTGTTGCCAAGTCCTATTCATTTGCAGAGAGTTAAGGTTCTTTAAAAGGCAGATACACAGAGACAGACAAAACCCCATGTGTATAAGGCTGCTTCTGATGACTGGTCTTAATTAATAAATTCAGGCAACAGAATCTCTGTCAGTTTAGGAGTTTGAATTATCTTTATAATTGCTATAATATTTATAATAAATTATAATAGTTATAATCTAAATTAGAAATTACAATTGTAAGAATAAATCATTATGGTAGTTTATAATTGTCTCTGCAGGAGACTGTAGAAGCATGGAATTTCTGTAAGAAAATGTGTAAGAAAATGTGTTTGTTTTTATTTTGAGAGCAAACATATGCCCACAAGAGCCCATAATGAGTCCTTGGAGATAGTACTAATGTGTGACTTAGTGAAGAAATGAATAACATCAGCTATTTTTTCCCCTAAAATTCAAATGCATAAATTTGTAAAGAAATATTTTCACAGGTTTAAATATTAACTATCCAGAGAGGTGTTGTACTCGTTATTTTCTAGCTGATGCAAGCACAGGAGCATTCTGTCGGAATGCCATCACAGAAGTGAGCTGAAATTAGCAACCTACCTTGATCTCCACATTGGAAATCTGCCCGAAATGTGGTTGAAATCAAAAGCACACGATTCCGAAACACAGACCACTTTTTAAAAATATGTGATTTGAGCAGCTACTCACACACATCATGTCTGTCAAAAACCATGAAAACAAGATATTCAACCTATCTTTATACTTGAAACTTACCTATTCTTCATATGTCTCCTTTCAACAATATCCATTATATTTCTATCACAATTGTCCTTTCCTACAAATGGGATATACCTTCTTTTGTTTTTCTCATTTTTGTCTCTCTGTATGCACATCTTTCTATACTGTTAGTAACTGATAAAGATTAGGTTGGAGGACGAGACCATAAAGCAGTCAAGTCATGTTCAACAGATGATCAAACATGCACTGGAAATCTGGAAAACTTGAGAGGGCAGAGTGAAGACTGTGGTATATAATCTCCTGTTGTATTCATCTAATTCTGCTTTGTTTTGAAAAGAGGAGAACTGGTCCTCACTGGAGTTAGATAGGTTAGAGAGAATACAGAATTAGATGTTGACTGTTCTTCTGGAAGGTGACATTGCTTGTGTCTGCAATACATGCCAGCAGCATAAAAACCACAAGTAAGACAGGGATGGAATGCAATTGGTGGTTTCACAACCAATGCACAGAGCTGAGAGAGCTCTTTAGGATCCAGGGAGAAGTCCCAGAACAGTGTTTTGAGGTTCTGCCAGCAGATGGTGATAAAACACGAAGCAGAAGAGGTAAAAAAAGCTGACACAGTGGATTTAATTGAAAGAAGGCAGCCTTTCTGTCTTCCTCCAGACTCATTCTCTCTCATGCTCAGGGACATCTAGTGTATTTTGAGGATGGCACTGTGAGAAACCCATAAAGTATAACTTTGTAACATCTACCACTCTGAGCCTATAAAATGTCATTGCAGAGTCTGCTAAAGACCTAGAGTAAGAATATTAAAAAAAAAGAAAGGAATGATGGATCTCAAAGGGGAACAGGGCAGTAGAAGGAACGTGGGGTTGAAAAAACTCCTGGGGAGATCAAGCTATAGGGATTAGTAAAGTATGAAATAGTTTAGGATCGGGGAATTAGGGAAATTGGGGAGAAGGGAGTTGATTAAAGACATGGTTGCTTTGCATGCAGAAGGCTGGAAAAGCTTTTGAAGTTTGTCTCTTGCTATTTGCAACATGCGTCATTTGCTTGGCAAATTATTTAGGACACTATAAAATGTTCGCAGTGCTCTCAAATTACAGTCACAAACTCCTTTATTTTCTTACCTTTTTGCATTCATGTGCATTTCTAGTGAAAATTTGTTAGAGTAAAAAATACCCCTGTTTTTGCCATTCAGTGTCTGATGAGCAATTACTACTTCTTTTGCTCATTTTGCAAATGTCCTTAGATGTGCTATCCTGGCATTTTTATGCATTTATAAATGACTTTTAAATGTATGCTTATTAGTACTGGTTTCTAAGACATTTGAGTCATATTTGGGATGTTACTTATAACCTGCAATAAACATACGGTTCATGTAAGCAAATCAAATTTTTCTGTCAACAGAGCTAATACAGACCTAGAGCTTTGGCTAACAGTCTTCTGAAAAGCCCATAGGATTTAAAAAAAAAAAAAAAAAAGTTAAATTGCCTTTGTGAATTTTACATTTTGGCTGACACCCAGCCTAGCAGCTCCAAAGAAACAAAGAGAGGTTTAATATATTTGAGGTTTATATTGTGGTAGATACAATTGCATAATTTCCTAGACATTTCTGCATAATGGTGCTATAATTTCTGTTGTTAAAATTTGCTGTTGAGTTTAGCCATCATTATAACTAAATTCTCCTGCAGACTATAACAGCAGGAAACACTGGAACAATGTATTAATCACAACAAATTAAATTAGCAAATAGATTCCAAGATTCTGAGACATTAGAGATAGAAAAGATACAGCACAATGAGTCAGTTTAGGTTTCTGCTGATTTGAGGTTATTCCCTGCTGTGTTTGAGATGGAAGGTCTGAAGATGTGTGTGAGTAAGCATTGGTCAGCTCAACCTTTTGGTACTGCTCACTTGTTGTCTAGTTCCCAGCTGAACAGAAAACAAATATTTAGGGATTCTGAATTGGAAAACAGTATTCAGCTACTGAAAAGTCCAGGCCTTCACAATACTGAGCAATCTTCAGTCTGCGTTTAAAAGAGTGCCTGCAAATGGAAGTGCTCATCTCCACTGTGAACCTCATTCTTCATTTGGATAGACACACAAAGTCAGTAGCAATTTTGGCTAGATCTCATGAGATAAAATTTAATTTCCCTTGATAGAGTATGCCACAGTAAAAAAACCCAAAAAGGTCATATTCATAATGTTTTCCCTTAAATTAAACCTGAATGTAACTTTTTCTAGTTTATTTCCAGCATTATGGGTTCATTCAAAATAATCTGTCTGTTTCCCTCCTTCCTTCAAGTAGCTGAAACTAGACAATAATTACCTTCTTGCTTTCACTGCTCCTGAGGGGTCCCATTGACGCAAACACCCTCAGTGTATTATTAGTCCAGTTCTATCTCACCATTATTTGAAAGAATTCAATGGAATTACAAATTTTAAGCCTGGCAAGGTGGAGAGGTGAATTAGACCTGTAATTGTGTTTGCATCAGAAGATAAATTCCCTTTAATATTTTACTTTCACCTGAAATTTTGTAGAAAATGCTTAACAGAGGTAGGTTAGCTAGTTCTCTCAGTTTATCTGATGCATTTCAGGCTGCAGAAGGTCCCATAACAAAGTAAGTTGTTACAGAAATTACAGTTGGAAAAGATGTGTTGTGGTTCCAGAGCTGCTGAAGTTCAGGCTTTGAACACTGCTGTAGGCATTTCTTGAGAATTTAAGGCACAGTGGACATTTGACCTTGGCAGGCGATGCAAAATGCAGTGGATACGCTGGAGGCTTCTGTTGGTTTTCAGAGAGCCTACAGGGAAGTAACGGACTTTCTTCTAACCTTTATAACTGTTTAATGACATGAAGTGTGTCACATACTCTGGGCCAGAAATGTCAATGGGAGTTCAATATTTTTGATATTAAGCTAGAGTGATAAAATACAATGGGAAACTTGAGTTAATACAACTGTGTGGATTGGTTTCAACAAAGTTTCTGAGTCCATTAAAAATGTGAGTTTTCTAAAGAGAAAAGAGTCACTTAGCTCTTACTGAATGTATTTAGTACCTGTGATGGCAGGTGTTTGTGTTTGAGACAGTAAGTGTACACAGAAAAGATTTTATTTTTTCTATAAGCTGGATGTAAGCCAAATTTTAAATGCATTTGTTCTTTTATATTTTATGTATGGAAACATACTGTCTAATCTTTGGCATGATTTTGGTCAGCAAGTTTAGTTTATATTGTAAAATTTCTTGATACAGATGGACAATGTAGAGAGGACAATTCAGGTCAGCTTCTGAAACCAGAAAGGACGGCTTTCCCTTCCCTTCCCTTCCCTTCCCTTCCCTTCCCTTCCCTTCCCTTCCCTTCCCTTCCCTTCCCTTCCCTTCCCTTCCCTTCCCTTCCCTTCCCTTCCCTTCCCTTCCCTTCCCTTCCCTTCCCTTCCCTTCCCTTCCCTTCCCTTCCCTTCCCTTCCCTTCCCTTCCCTTCCCTTCCCTTCCCTTCCCTTCCCTTCCCTTTTTTATTCTTTCTTTCTTATATCAATGAATTATGTTATCACTATGATGGAACAGTTTCAGATTTATTAGGTTTTCAGAAAATTAAAGACATGAATTAGATAGGAGTGATATATATCACTGTCAAATAATGGTCTGTGATAGTGAATGTGCACTGGATTTTCACAGCTCTAGTTTTAAGTGATGTCTTAAAAGAGTAATTGGAAATACTTTTCATGGAAGATAAAATTTGTGTCTGAAGCCTGATTTATTTGTTTGGTAATCTGGAAGCTTTAAAAAATATTATTGCATATTAAAGGTATGATTTCACCTAGTCAAAGAAATCAGGCATGTGTTTAGTATATTGTATGTAAATGTATATAATTATGTATCTATATATAAAACCAACATGCACTAGGTACCAAAAAGAAGGAAAATTAAATACATGCTGGATTTTATTTTATGTCGTATTCCTCAAATACTTTCTCAAGTAAACTTTGTAGTGATTTATTCATAACATATGACATACTGACAGACATTCAGGACAAATCTAGAATATGTGAATGCTCCTGTAGCTCTCTCCAGACATTATTATCAATCTGTATTTTTCTGTCTAAGTGGAAAGGCTTGTGGGTGAAATGAGACTGGGACTTTGGTAAAGAACCCATCTGTTCTATTTCTTTTCACTGAGAATTGAGCATGCTTTATATATAGCTTTTCAGACCTAGAAGGAAAAGTGTTTGATTCATAGATTTAATTTTAAAAATTATTTTATCTTTTTTTTTGAGAGAGAATCTCTTTTTCAGTATGTTGTTTTTATGCAGTTTAATTTCTAAAAAACTTTGCTTTTTAAAGGCTGTGTTATCTCCCTGCAATATGTCATGAAATCTATGGTAACAGTTTTTTGTAATTTCCTTACTTGATGTGTATGTAAATGCGTGGAATTTTCATGTTGAGGTTGAGAGGGGGTTTCAAGCAGCCAGAGCTGCAACACAGGCTGCCTGGATGTAGAATTATGGTCCTTGCACTGGCACATGAAACCATCTGACTGTGGGGAAGTCAGGCACACTTCTGGAGCCATCTAGAGCCAATTGATTCAGCCAGACAACTTTCCAGGGGCTCTTGTGCTAGCATGGCAGCCTGGCTGCAATTCCTGCTATTTGTGCAGACATACATTTGGCTCTATTTTTTTAATTAGAAAATTGTAATTCTGGAATGTAGGTCTTTAAAATAGATAGTTTAGTGGATTAACTTGGCTGAAGTGTCTTGAAAAGAATGCTATAGAAGATTTTAAGTTAGATGTCTAGGTATCTGTGGGAAGCAATCATTAGAAAACTTCTAGAGATCTACAGGGAACTGCTGAAGTTATAGAAGCCCTTCTAAATAGGCTTCAGATTTAGAGGACTGAAGTATTCTGAATACCAAAATTTTCTGAGAAAACGTAATGACTTTGGCAAAAAACAAAACAAAGATTCTCAAATCTAGGAAGAAGAGGAATGAGTCCCATCAACCTCCCTTTTCTCTCCCATCATCCTCCCAAGATTTCTATTTACCTTAAAAAAAAAGTAAAAAATTTACCTGGAATTCTGCTTTATGTCTCTTCCCAGAATTTGAGAAGGTGTCGAATGTTGCTTTACTACACTGTAAATAAAATTCAACATTTCCGGATGTTGATCTTGATAGTAATTTCTCATGATCCATTAAAAATGTGATTCAAGACTGTGATTTTGCTGTAAACCAAACCAAGAAAATCTGATTTCGTGGCCTCTCCCAGTATGTTGTTTTTCAGATAGTTTCGTTTCCAAGTTGGATTAGGAGGACCTTGAGAATTTTGTGGCCTATGTAATTCATGTTGCACTGAGGAATGAAAAAGATTTGCATTTGAATGAATCTGCTTTCGTGGCTATTGCAGACCCACAGGTATGGTTTGAATTGATTTCTATATACAAAAGTTCAGTAGTTCAGAACTGGAAGTAGAATTTGACCTCAGCTATATCAGAAGGCTCTGATCCTATTAAAAAATAGTTTATTTTCTATCACTGATATTTAGTAAGGAGATGTTTCCTTAAAGATAGAGATATCTGAGATTAGAATGTATGGATTCTGACATTCTTCAAAGTTAAAAGTATTTTTAATTATTTGATTACAGAACTTTGTCATTAAATAACTGGTTGAAAATAGTTCTTGTTAACAGGACTGCAAGATCTCTACTAAGACTGAATAAGCCATCTGACTGCCTGTAAAATATGTGGCTTCCTGAGTTGCCTAATAGAAAGGCCAACTGGCCAAGTACAGCAGTTAGGAAATGGGTGCAGAGTTAGTGGTCTTGTACATCTTGCCTCCCTCTAGATGTGAAGAGATTTCAGGTTTTCTCCTTCATCCTGAAACCTACCACTCTGAGCTGTAGCTCTTGAAGGTGTGTATGAGAGTTCTTTGTTTTCATAAAGAAGAGTCTCATTGGTCCATCAATAATTCTGCCTGCCTGCCTCCTAGGCAATGCCCAGTGTAACATGAAGTTGCTGCTAGCAGGACATGATTCAAACTCACACTTTTGGTGCACTCATCACAAAAGTACCTCTGAAGTCTCTTCTGATGGAGCAGATTCTTCTTGCATGGAATAATTAGAAAGAGCAGGAGCAACCACTAACATGAATTTGTAACATGAAGTTGAACCCACTCAAGTTAAGGAGAAAAAAACATACACCTCTTTCATATGATGTGGAGAGCAGGTCAGTATATGGACATAGTTCTTTCTAGACAAGAGTCCTTGCACCTGGCATAAAGAGTTGAACAGATTCATGCTTACTATATTCCTTCAGTGCAACACATTTATCTATGATAGTTACTATTATATAACTGTACTACAGATATAGTAATATAGTAATACTATAGGTATGTTATTATCATTATTTCATGCTTTGTCTCAAGAACAGGAATTGACTCTTTATCCCTCAGATAAATCCTCAGAATTTTGGATTAAAAGCAATGAGCTTCCTAAAATATGTGACATTTTATACAAGACACAATCTACTAGACTTACTTTAGATGAGGCCCTCGTAATGAGATAAATGGAGAAATATTTAATTTCTAGGGTTTAATAGAATTTAAGTAGCAGACATACAACATTGTCAAAATGAAGGCACTCAAATTTAAATTTCATTGCAGAAAACTTAAGTACCTAGAGATTTTTAAGTGCATTTGAAGGAGAACAACAACAAACCTGGCAGTGCTGTTTGTTTGTTTGTTTGTTTGTTTTGGTGTGGGTTTTTTTTTTCCCCCTGTGGATTTAATTCTGTCTGATTTCCAAAGTATTAATTGATCCACAAATATGAGTTTTCACAGACTCTTCACACTCTTTTTAGAAACTGATTTTCCTACCTTTTGATGGGAAGAAGTATGGTATTTCCAAAAGACTGCTCTAATGCTGAGTCCTCCCCAGGTGGAAGTAACAGAAAACAATAAGTGCAGCTATGTCTCTCAAACCATTTCTAGAAAAAAGTCTATTCTCACCCAAGGCCATGATAGGAACCCTCCAATCTATTCTTCATATTCTCTACTGTTTCTGTACTAATCCTGTCTATCCTTTATTTCTTTATCCAGCCATGTTTATTTACCTACTATGTACTTCCATGATTTCAAAAAGGATTAGAATATATGAGACAAAAAAAGTTAGACATAGCTTTTTTTCTTTTAAATTATGCTTTCTAGCAGTTACAATATGCAAGCATACTAGCTATTCTCTTTTCGTGTGTGAGCCTTCTCATATATTGAGTGATTTTTATGTTTGTTAACAGGTGGTTATTTCTCAGTTATTATTTTTATCTGTACTTACTATTTTCTTAAAATAAAGAAGATAACCTTAGTGGCCGTAGCAAAACCAAAGGTCATAAAACTTGAACATCTTTTAAAGATATTTTTAATTTTTAAGATATTTATAATTTTATTTAAAGGATATTTTAAAACGTGTATTTGTATAACCATTGAAAAAAATACAAACGTTTCATTTTATTTAACAAAACCATAACTTCAAGGTATTAGAGCTGAACAGATGTGCATAGTATTTGGAACAAACTATGCTAATATTTCAAAGTACAATCACTATAAGTTGAATTTGGCAGAGTAGAACAGATGTGTCCACCTGTTAAGAGACCAGGCTATCAGCACTGGGAATGCAAGATGTGACTGAAGTCCATAATGGGAACTATTTAGGAATGCATCCAGGTTAGCAGGAGGCAGCAGAGATTCTGATTACTGTATCATTCCACTTTTCCCCAAAGCAATCAATGACTTGAATTAGGCAAATGGAATAGTACACCCAGGACCACTGAAGGGGGGGATGAATGTCCTACAGTATGTGAAAACAGTGCAGAAATTATATTTGTTTTTCAATAATGATGAAAGAAAAAGAGAACAGGAGATTCCACAGGGGCTGCAGATTACAGTGAACTCCAACAATCTTTATTAATTCTGTTTAAATCTGACATCCTGAAAAGCAAGCAAAATTATTGATTCAACTACCATAGCAATGTTAGTAACTGATTAATTTCTCTTTGAGCCATTTCAATAAGCTGTGAGAATAATCATCCGAAAGCATACCCAATGCATAGCATATCACGTTCATTTTAATGTGAATTTTGTTCAGCCAGGATTGGAAATTACTTCTGCTTCCATGTATTTCTTAATAAAGAACAGAAGCATTCCATAGAAGAGGCACAGATCAAAGTAAGATTTTAGGCAGTAAAATGCAAAGAGAATGAGGCAGCTGTGGTGAGTTTGTATTTCCTTCAGAAAATAATTATTTGCTTTATTTGTTGTTGTTTCTAAATAATAGCTCAGAAAAGTTGATTCTTACCACTTCTGTTTTGCCAGATCTTATCACCTGAGTGCTCCTGACTACTTCATACCTTTAGTGCTATCTTACACTGTGGAACAATAAATGTGCAGAAAAATAAACTACAGATTAGTTCAACTTTTGGGTTTTCAAATTAGGTTTTCATGAATGAGGTGTGAAGCAGAAAAGACACGGGTTGACTGTATTATTTTTAATTCCATTGTTGTTACTATTGAAATATTTTCTTATTAAGATTTCTATTTATGATGCATGCTGTTTATCTGAAGAAGTCCAGACTGACATGTGAAATCTAGATGCTTACAGATATCAAAAATGAATGTTATATCTATGGATGGTTAAAGGAAGTTAACTATGAATCATCCCTAACACCAGACATCCTCAAACTTTAGAAAACTTGTAGACTTTTATACATTATGAGAAAAGTACTTTGAAATGCTGTGCAACTGCAGCAGACCTAGAACTGAAAGATCAGAAATACCAGTAATTCTCTGGGTTCTCAAAGTTACAGCAACTGTTCCATTCTAATCTATTGTATTTATTACTTTGGGACTAACAGAGCACAGAAAAAGGTCAGACCAGGATGTGGAAGTACCCTAAGAAAGGAGGTATATGAGAGAAATCCACTATGATAATCTTTCTTTAACTGGAGCTACAAAACCCACGATCTTTTCACATGGATTTCTTTGGTCAGTTTTCAGTATGTTATTGAGCATGAGATAATACTTTTGTAGTTCTGCTCTTGATAGCTGATAAATAATATCTTATCAGAGGCCAGTCTTTAGCTTGTAGAATTCTGTCAGTATCACAGTGTAACCTTCTGTTGGAATCGGTTGGCTTGAGCAGTCTTTTTATCTTCTAGTTCAAGCAGAATTTTCTCAATTTTCTAGAAATTTTGTGGTAAATTGAAGTCAGGAACAAATTAAGAGTTTTTGCATTATGATTGTGGATTTCAGTTTGTCCTGTTGCGGCCACATTTTAGAATGGTTTGTAGTATGCCTAGATAAACTACATACCTTCTCAGTAGGGATATGCACATATGAGAAATTATCAACTCAACTTTCTGAGGACTGTCATAATCAAGAATGACCTGATTAAAAAAATTGCTTTTAATCTCAAACTTTTATATAATTATTGCACAGTTCTTGAATCTTGAGACTTACTTTAAGGAATAAGCAATTTCATTGGGAAGATAAAGTAAGGCAACATGCAGCTCATACTGACGGTACATTTCATAACCGTTTAAACTCAGATTTATAAGCATCCTTTCCTCACTGGGATGTAACAGTTAAGTAGTGATAGATCGCTACTTTGATTGGCATGACAATATGAAAATGTACATAAACACATTTTCCAATCAGACAATACCTTCCAGATTAAAAATTTTGTGAATGTCACAATTAATCTCTATGTTAGCAATGGTAAGCATTCTATAGTAGATCATTTTAAGACTGTTATTAAGGGTTCATATTGTTTTTCTGATAGTAAACCTGAACTGAAAAAAACCCATTTTTTCAAGTTCTTTGTCTCTTAGAAGAAACTTTCAGGTGTAATGATCTGGATTGGATTCTGTGCATTTTCAGCTAGCTTTCAGATGGGAAGACTACCAAATTCATTTTTACATTAACCAGAATGAAACAAAACCCAAATACCAGCATAAAAATCAATGGATTAGGACTGATAATTTTTATTTTCAGAACACAGTGTAAAGGAATGGGTAATATAAAGAGCCAGAAAAGGAAAAAAACAAACAAACAAAAACCACAAACAGACAAAGAAACAACTTTTTTTTCTGCCCATGGGTTTTGGCTATGGTCATTGTAATCAGAACAGTTGAAAGGTTTTTAAGTCAGAACAACAAACACACTGCAGGACTGTGGCCCCCAAGTGATGCTTTTCTGCTGTTGACAAGTACTTAAACAAGCTGCTTTTAGTGACGTTTTATCTATTGTTATAATGAGTAAAGCTGTGGTTGTAAACACAGCAGAAAGACAGGATGGGTTTTAAATACTTTTGTTCCTGCTGAGCCATTACCAACACCTGCAGTTAAAATAATTATTTCAAATGTTTTTCTTTTTAAAAGAAGGAGTAGTTAGCAGTATACCTGTCTTGTTATGGTAAATTAACATCTGCAGTTAATATGATTCCCCTTGGTTGTAAACATCCTGAATTAAAGCTTGTTATCTCCTTTAGAAGGTATGTTTTATGATTTCATGTGTTTTGCAGAGAGATAATTAAACATTTCACTGAAGTACAGGTTGGATGACTATGATCTTATTTTAGCCACCACAGAAATTATGGAATGTTTTTACAACAAATATTGTGAGTATTTAATTAAAGCCTATTCTGAAGTAAAGCAGGTATAACCAATGAAGATGGTAAAAATGGATTAGAAATTCTGAGACTGAAAAGACAAAAGCTGAATATAAAATTTGGATATCCTGTTATTTTTAAAAACTTATTTGAATAAAACCTTGCATTAATCTTAAAACCAGCCTGAATACACATTCAGTTCTAGGGGAAATATGGAAAGGAGGAATAGAGATGGAATAAACAGGACAGCTCTGGTCCTTATTTTGTACTGTAATGAAAAATGAAGCTACTTTTGGTTTTATAACATCATCAAAATTGCCAAAAAGGGCTTTTGCTTTTTTTTTCTATATGCAAATTCTCTAAAAAAATAGGAGTTGGAGAATTTATTTTAGAATGTTATAACTTCAAGATATTTCTGTATGTTCTGTCTTTGGCCATACACTGAAACTTGAGGAGATCAGAGGCCATCAAGCTCTCAGTCCAGTGGTATTTTCCCACTCTCTGTCTGAATTCAGCTGTATCAAACTATGTTCTTAAAATCTGTTGCAAAAATTATTTTAAGCCTTTGGTAGCTCTGAGGCTAGAGTGATTTACATCAGCCGAAGAATCTGTGCTGTCATAAATTGTCTCCTACGTTTCATAACTTTATAGGTTTCATTGTACAAAACCATTACCTCTAATATTAGTTTAAGACTATATTCCACTGTATCCTGCTGGTCATTCCTGTTCCCATACTATGGAATATCACATCTTTCTTTGTGACTGTACATATATTTATTGGTCAATGCGTGAATGAAAGAACTGATCTGATCTAAAAAGGGCAAAAAACCACAGGCAAGAATATAATAAGTGGCACAGATTCTGAAATCTTACATAATGCAGTCCTGGCATTCATGCCTGTTAATCCTGCTTTTGTGTAACATTCAAACCCACAAGTACATTGTGGAAAAAGAAACATTTTTAGAACCAGTTTCCCCTTTAAAGATTTTAATTTCTCTCTGGCTAAGTCTGTTAATATTCTTACCATTAGGCTTTCATCTTTATTTTCTGCAGATACTGCAATGGCTAAGAGGTCACTACAAAGTAGAAGTAGAGTCATCTGAAAAATGCAGGGACTCTTGATCCACCACAGAAATATTTTCCTCTAACAGAATGCTTTAAACTTCTCTGTTTTGGAAGGAAGAAGATGCAAGATCTGCTTTAGTTAAATTAATATCTGTGTGTTTTTCTCCTCTGTGAACTTGATTTGGAAAAAGCCTCCAGCAGAGCATAGTCAACATTAAAAGAAATGAAACAGAGAAACACATTTGCAAGTATTGCTGTCTCTGTGTTTTTTTTCTGACAGTGATGTTTCTGGCAGTGGGGGAAGCTTGGAAGGTGTATCTGGGCAAATTTCTTTTCAAGCATGGGGCATTTCACTGATTTCCCTAGCCATTTCCTGACCACTGCATTCCGAGCTGTCATTCTCTCTTATTTAATCCCGCGTCATATTCCTACATCTGTTGAACTGTATTGTTCAACCTAGTCTTATCTTTGCAGGAGTTTTTAGTTTTCTTTGAGACCAGAGTAGTACTGTACATTCATTCCCAGAGAGTGCTGGTGAGTGATGCCACACAAGTCCCCTCCTCAGAGATTGAGGGCATCACCCCTATTATAAACCAGCTACTGTCAGGGACCAAGGTTAGCTTCCATCACCTGTGGCTGAGTCTCCCAGGTCACAGCGTTAATACCGCATTGTCAAGATTTGGGGCAGATCTCAGCTTTTCATGTTTAATTTTTCTCTCTTTTTTTTTTCCTTCTCAGTGATTTCTAACCTGTGGTTCTTTGAATGCTAAGTGCTGCAAAGCTGCAGCTACAGGCAGCCAGGCTCTTCTAGTGTCTGCCACAGGAAGGGCCAATATTTTATTTTAAAGGAAAAAGCACAATGATGACAATAATTAGGTAGACTGTATTTCAGGGTTAAAGGAAAACAATTCTTAAACCACATCTCTAATTTAAGTGCTGAACCTGACATTATTTTTCTCAGTTCATTTAAAAACTGACTGGAGAATAGTGAAAGAGGTTATTAAAAGGACGCAGTTAAAAGTTCAAGCCACTAGGATTTATGTCCCACTACTGTGAAATAAAGCATTTCTTTCTGATTTTAAGTACTGTTTCAGCCAATTGTCAGCCTGAGAATGTACTGATTTTTGAAGGGCATTTCTGATGCCTTATATCAAAGGTGACAGACATTGAATGCTTTCTCCAGCTTGTGTAATAGAGCTGTGCTCTCTTTAACTCGCCTGTGATTTAACTGATGTGTGAAGGAACTTGAACACCTATTGCCCTCTATAAGCAGTTACTAAAAAAAAAAGAAAAAAAAAAGAAAAAAAAAGAGAATAACTTGTTATATTAGATGTGTATACTGTTCTATTCACTTGGAAAGGACTGGTTTTGGGTTTTTTTTGTGTGGTTTTTTTTTTTGTTTGTTTGTTTGTTTGTTTATGGTTTTTTTTGGTAATACTTCAGTTTAGAATAAAAATAGATACCAAACTTATGGTATTTTAAAAAAAGAGAAACACAGAATTTCTTATGGATAGTCAATATTTTTAATCAGCTGAGTCTTTATTTGTGGTTTACTTTGAAGTATATCCTAAGACTATCCAAATCGGTGTAGTTTTGTTGACTTCATAATCAGTAAAAACATATTCCATATTTATACTAACACAGTTGAACACAGTGTGCCTGAACTAGGCCCTCAAATTTCAGAATAAGGGCAGAATGAGAAGGAAACCAACTGAATAATCTATGGGGATGCACGTGCCTTTTTTAACTGAGATTTTTAAAAAGGAAATAATCTAATTTAATTTGAATTTAAACATCTTAATGATCTTCCAGAAGTCTCAGTTGAGGAAACTGAGAGATTTGATTGCTTCCAGGGCAGCTGAGCAAAACCCAAGGATTCTGATATTATCGAGTGATTTGAAAATGTTATGAAGTCTTCTTAGATATAGTAACATTTTTTTTATCAGTGTCATCAAGGAAGTGATCACTGTGAAAGATTTACCTTGAACTTTTTGTGCTGTTACAAAACAATGACATCTGTTTAACGTCAAGTACAGCAACTTGTTTTCCTGCTTCATGAATACTACAAAATCTTTTCTGAAGCCTTGGCAAACAGACAGAACAATGTTATTATACATAATCCAATTGTATCTTAATCCCCAGCAGACTCAGTTTTTATAGCATCATTTTAATTAGATATTATTAGTAACTTCAGAACTGTTTAATTAGAATGTTGGCATGAGTCTTAGATCAAATAAAGGGTTTTGAACATGTCAATTATGTTTATTTTCTATTTTATTCTTTAATAAAGAACCTTAAATCATGGCTTTAGATAGTGTTACAATGCCTTTAATATAGGTATGTGTTAGGTATAATTTAATGAAAAATAGCTGCATGTAATTTTTTCCTTAAGCATAACCTTTGTTATGAAGACATATATGTATGGCTGGTATGTGTGTCTTTTTGTATGACTGAGAGAAGCTGAATTAGAGGCCGCTTTCTAAAATTCATCCTTTTTAATGATAATATAAAGTGTGTTTACTTGTGGATAATTATTAATGTATTTTTAAAAATATGATTCAAGATTGGAAATATATGTTATAAGGTTTTACTGATATTTTACAAACCAGGCAACTCTGCTAAACATGACCAAACTATAGCAACAGTGAGAAAATGGCAGTGTGTATTATTCTGTCTTTGATTACCAAAAGTACACTAATTGTTTCATACCTTAGTCTAAATTCTAAAGAGAAGGGAAAAGTCCCTGTCCTCACTAACTAAAATTCATTCTTTATTTGGCATTGTATTAAAAAGACTACAGCTAAGTCTTTTGTGCTATCAGGAAATCAATTATTCTTTCATGGTTTTGTATTTCTCTCTAGTGTAATATATACCATCCAGGCTGATAGCTCCAGCTTCCACCTCTACTTTTATTACAGTTTCTTATAGACCCGTATTCTTTCTGTCATTTACCCTTAATGAACCTGCTGCATGTAGAGATTTGTGCAAAAAGGCTCAATATGACAATACACGGCTGCCATTTAGCATCTTCCTTGAACTTATCGATCTACAGTCTTTTGGCTCATCCTGTACAGTTTCATGTAAGCTTTGTGGCTGTCAAGAGCAGCCTGTAGGAAAAGTTTTGTACCCTGTTTTGTAATGCCCTTTTCTTGTTGCATATATTGAAGTAAGGACAGGAAACACTATGAATTTTAATTTCCTTCTGGTTCTAGTTATATTCTGTTCAGACATATGGAGGAGGTTATTGAATTTCTGATTTTGCAACTTGCTCTTGTCATCACTTGAAAACACTAGTAATGGAAAAGCCCTGTTATGCAGGACATTCTGCCCAGATCTTTACCTAAGCAGGATTCAATTGCTTGCATGCGCTTCCCAAATAGTCTTACAAGCCCACTTCCTAAATTTTTAAAGCAGTGAGATTCTGCTAGTTCCCAGGAGACGGCTCCACAGCCGATCATTTGTGGAACCTATTAGGTTTTTTTTCTGGCCTATTCTGTGCCTTGTTCACATTGTATATTGTGTCTGCACCAGAATCCAGGGTTTAACCTATCTAAATTTAAGCAGAAAGTCAAAATCCCACATCCTTTCATTATTGTCTACAGACTAGAAAATCTTCTGTTTTCTCAAGGAAGCAGAAATGCTAAAAGTATTTTCTACCTTTTAGTCTCAAGACTGTAGGAAGCACACAGGGATATTGTGCAGGTGGGAGCCCATACTGTGAGCAACATTAACTTGCCAGTATTTCAAGATCCCAGATCAAAATGGGATTTTCCTTGGAGAAGCAAATTTGGCCAAGGACAAGTCAGGGGCTTTTCCTTCTATGTAGTGCTGGCCAATGTGAAGGAGATCTCTGAAAAATCTATCAGAATTTTTTTCTGCAACTCGTGGGCAATATTCGCTTAAATAGTGGCTATAGTGGTTCCCAAATGTTTAGGAATGGAAAGGATTAGGTTTGACAACTATCAGAGCAGATGAAGGACCTTGGACCATGGTGAAGGACTAGTTTACAGCTGGAAAGATTGCGTAAACAGGAGTTAAGAAAGGTAATACAGAGTTTTGGAAAAAGGGGCTTTGTTGATCTAGGTATCTGATACAGACATTCAGATACGCAGGATGCAAAAAATGCTCTTACGCTCTTGTAGAAAATTCACTTCCCACAGGAAAAAATTTCAAAGGCTAACAAGTATCCTTGTACCCCAGCAAATACAGAACTGACATACACACCTATTATCAGAGCATTAGCTCAGTATTAAGGCAACAGCACAGGCATCAGCAGGCCTGTGGCTGTCAGGCTTGCTTTGTTTGGTCTGTTTTGGCTTTATTGGAGTTTTGGTTTAGCTTGCTTAGTTGTAACAATAATTGTTTAATTACCAGGTGGCTGTTGTCTAGTTTGTTGCAGTTCTATTTACCTTAATATAACTGGGTGGAATAATTTCTATCATTAATAATTTTGATGCTAGTAGGCATAACCAGTAATTGTGCTCTGTAAGAGTGAATTATTTCTGCAGTATAAGTACCATGCAATGTGAAGGACTACAGGCTTGGGTTGACAGCAGAGGCCTTGTAGGTGTGGTCGTAGGCTGATAACAGAGGTTCCACAATAACCACCAGTGGTCAGTTACTAAAAGAAATACAGCCTTAGGAGGTAGACAAAGTCATTTTTGGGGGTAAGAAAAAGGATGAATAATAATTGTTTAACATGTACAATCACAGAATCATAGAATGGTTTGGGCTGGAAGGACTGCATAAATGTAACTACTCCCCTATCCTAAAGTAAGAAAAGTGAAATACTGCTTTTAATCACAGATATTATGAACCTATAGTTCTTTATTTACATTTAGCATGGAAACAAAGTAAATGTTTTTATTGGAAGAAGACAAAACAAGTGTCTAATCTACCTAAATTATTAACCCCTTGATTTTTATCTGGCTGTCAAATTAAAAAAAATCAGTTCTCTGCACAATATGATTCCAAAATATGTCCAGTGTGTTCATGCGCAGCCTACATAATGCAAGGCTGCCTGTGTAAGGAGGATAGTAGAAATTGGACACTTCAGCTTTCAGAAGGCTGAGGAAATTTCCGTAACAGCCTGTGAGTGTTGATTTGAACACTGGTTGGTGCAAAAACCCCAAAGCATGAACTTCGTTCACTTGCAGCATTGACGGGGTCAATTTCTTGTAAGCTACTGGCTTTGAGGATCATTCACTGATCAGAAGTTGGTGTGGGATTATAAATGGGATTAGTATATTTCACAACTGAAGACAAAATTACTAATCTAATTAGTTCCTTCTACTTCTGTCCTTTAGTAAGGATGTTAAAAGTACACTTGTTAGTGTTTCAGTATTCTTCTTAAAATAAAATTCATGATATCATTGCAATGAATGGAAGACCTTTTGAAATTTTAAATATCAAATTCTAAATAGCAGTATTCTGCTTAATAAGACTTACCATCAACATCTCCTTGCTTGTTCAAAACAGACAGGAAGACACCAGCTGTTGCAGGAAAACACTACTCAGTTCATGCAGTTTAAATTGAATAATGATCAAAGTGGTTTATTGATTAATCAATGAGATGTAATTAAGCAGCAACCAGTGAACTATATATTCAGGTTCAATATCAGCAATACAGCAAATAAATGAAAATACGACATACTTACAAGCTATTAATAAACATTACAGATTTCTACACAACCTTGTAAACGATCACCCAGAAGTTCTAAGCACCCTTGCCTCCCTTCATCATCAACAGGGTGGACTACCAGCACACTCACTTTCCAGAGTGCATGCCTTCCCTGGCTTGCACACTATGGCTCTTGGAGAGGTGGGTGCTCCTGCTCTCTGTTCCCCACCAATACTCCTGCAATGTCCCACAGGCACACTTGGCCATGGGTCCCTGCATGCTGACCCTGCTCTGATACTCTCCTGGACAGGCGCTGGCTACTGCCAGCATCCCATGGGGATACTGCTCAATCTGGTTCTGTGGGGTGACTGTGAGCAGTGCTGCACCATTCCTCCAGTTTCTGCTCCAATGTCTCTTCCCACTGTTACAAATTTTCATACTTCCTGCTTGTTTTGAAGCTGACTCCCTTGTTTTAAAAGTCTCCTTGAAGTTCCCCAGTTATGGTTTAACCCAGCTGATAGTCCATAGCTTGATCAGTATTGGAGAAATGACCTCTCAGACAGTGTGGTGTGCCCAGTTGTGTGCTCTGCCCACACTCATGTTTCTGCCCTAACAGCTTCTCTTACCTGGGCTGTACAAACTAAGTTTGGACCGTACAAATGTTCCCAGGATCAGTATATAAAATCAAGTCAAAATACTCATGTGTGTAGAACAAGGACAAACTGTCATCATTGGAGGAATGTGGCAGAATTGATTTATCTGTTTTATTTAATACTAACTGAGAGCCCATGAAGTATGAAAGCAGTGATGTGCAAATTAAAAAAGATTATTACCTGCAAAAGAATGGTCAGGATCAAGAAATCTCCTAGAATATCAGCTGATCAAAACAAATGTGGTTTGACAGAGTCACTTGTCATGTACTTGAAATTATTATGGTTCCTATTGATTATAATGAAAGAAAAATTGAAGATGTACTATATTGTTTGTATGAAAAATTATATTGAATTTATGAAGTGGAAACAGACTTCGTCACTGGATAAACATTGAGTAACCACTCTAGTCTCTCATCTTTGTTTCTTTTCATTCCCAGTCTTTAATATTTTGAAGTAATTGCTTTAGTACAAGATTGTT
The DNA here is from genome assembly GCF_963082525.1 of Nesoenas mayeri. NCBI lineage: Eukaryota > Metazoa > Chordata > Aves > Columbiformes > Columbidae > Nesoenas > Nesoenas mayeri. The sequence goes on from NC_137548.1 coordinate 30,806,206, forward strand.
TTTTCAAAGCAATCAAGATTCTTGCATATATATATATATATATGTATAATTTTTTTTTTACAGGAAAATATCTCGTTAATGAAGTACAAGACAATAATAAAAGATCAGCAGAAAGCTTATGTTAACGTACAGATTTTAAGGAAAATCACCAAATTTTCATTCTTCTTCAAGCTGATACAACTGGACTACATTTTTTTACAAAATCTATTGACATTAGAAAAGTTTGTTTTGTGGATTTTTTCCCTCATTTATACATTATAATTTCTTTTAAAATGTTGGTGGAATTGGAATCTCATGCCAAGGATGAAACTTCCTGCTAAAATGTCTGAGGCATACCCATGTTGATGTTGCTTGTTGGTCAGATGAGTGCCAAACCCAAGACCTTATTTTGCTTTATTCAATGCAAAGATCATCACATAGTATCCCCAGCTGTCTAGTTTTATTGGCTATGTTTAAACATCCCATACACATTGTATTCACTTTGCAGTGGTTTAGTGCTGCAGAGAGTGGAAGAAAACAAATCACGCCAGCTTTTGGAAGGATTAGATGCAGCCAGCCTGGGAGGAGTGGGAAGGAGAGCAGGTTCATGGCCAGTGACTCCCTCCCCACCACTTGGCACTGCATGTGCTCTGCAGATCTAATGGGGGGTTTGCTTCCATGTTACATCCACCTAGCCCTTGTGATAACTGCAGTTGACTGTATGTCCACATACACCTCAGAAATTATTAAGAGCTAAGATGAACATGATACTGATTCTTTCTATATGCCAGGACATGAATTGTTTACTGTAGCATTGTTTAAAAGAATTAGAATTAGAAATAGTATTACAAATGAATAAAAATATAATAAGAAGCCCTTTTGATTACTTTGGGGGTATGCTTCTGGAAATAAGACATTACATGTATAATTGAGATATTGATTTAATAACTACTGTAACATGTTGAAAAGCAAAGGAATTTGGGAAAATGGAAAAATGTTTTATAAATGTCACTTCTCTGAAACATGAAAAACTAGATATAACTATAATATTAGCTATTAGAAGAATTAGAAAATGGTAGGACTATGCTTTTCTTAACCCACAAAAGCTTTTTTATTTTTTATTTTTTTTTTAAGAGAAAAACTCCTTTCCTATTTTTAAAGGAGTAATTATTATTTCTTATTTTTTAAAAGGTTTTGTGTCTATATTTTAAATAACCTCATTGCAATGGCTTGTTGCTAAATGTGGTGAGTTGGCCTTGACTGACAAACTCCCATCCAGCCAATCACTCACTTCCGTCATTTGAAACTGGCTGTGAGTGGTGCACGGCAGTTCCTGGCCTCCTCTCAAAGAGACCATCCCTGCAGCCTCCATGCTACCAAAAACTCAACATACTACACCCATTGTCTTCTGAAGTTATGAGAGAGTTTTGTACTTGATTCTGCACGATATCTAATGATATATGGAAAGAATAATAAAGTACTCTAGATTAACATGTTGAGTAAGATGTTTATGATAAATCAGCACAAATGCAGAAAAATGATTACTGCTAGACACAATTTTTTCTGCCAAAATGCATACTATTTATTTTGCTCATACATTCTGTGTATTTTCACGCAGGACAATAGCTGGAAAGAATTTCAAGGAAGTAGAAACTTCAGGCTAGGCTAGTCTATTATTGCATCTTATTCCAAGAAAATTGACAACATCCAACAGTATCCTTTATCTCTTAAGTTCAGGCATCATTATTGATCCTTTTTATTGGTGATGCTGACAAGTAAATCTCTTAGCACCCAGTTGAAAGAATCCTGATCATGTTCCTACCTGTGAATATTCTTTCATCTTTCACACTTATTAAATCAGGGTACATTTCACTATTCCTTTACATTTTTGGTAATCAAATTTACATGGTGATTGTGGACTTCTTCCATTTTAGTAGGCTGACAAGTCAGAAAATGACAGAGAAGATTCAGAGCATGTACATACTGTTATGCCATATGGATCTTTGGGACTAGCAATAATATACATAGTTGTGCACAATTACTGAGTTTATGAGGATTCGTTTTTTATAAATGACATGATTTTTTCCCTTACAGGTACCACAGTATGTCTTACAAAAATAGGTACCTATTTTCAAGGGTACCTTTGGACTGTGTTCAATCACATAGTTCTAGGCTAAATGGAATTTTTCTTTTCTTAAAAAGACAATAATGGTTGAGAAAACAGATCTTGCTAATCTGTACTTTTCAATAATTTCCAAGAATTTTTTCAACATAAATATTTCAGGTACCATTCTTTTAATTGACTTAAATGAAAGGTGAGATTTAGCAGATGATAGCTGGTTTTAATGTTCAAATATTTGTTTAAAATGTGGACTTGCTGTTCAATTCTGTGATGCTCTTATACTGGCTGTATATCCTGGGAGTGTTCCTCTCACTGTTTCAGTTTGTGATGTGAAACAACAACCCTCTTTAACTTCAAAAAGCACGCGAGAACTGTATCCTTCTGTTGGTAGTGATGCAACTTTTCTTCAAAATGATTGCCCAGTTTTTTGTGTGGATTTGAAAGCATTTTTTGGTTATTCAGTATTTCTAGGTCATAGTTTCCCACATTGAACAGGGAGTAGAGGAGGCCTTGAGACAATTTCCAGAAAAAAAATTGCCTTCAAGCAACATCTACCAAATGTTGAACATTTGTTCTATATGTAATTAGTAGGAGGGAGGAGGAGAAAGAAAGTGACATTTTTCTCTGAGTGTGGATTACTTACAGACATTCTGTTTCCTTATACTAGGGTCTTGTGGTAGCTCTTTTTTTCTATTACCCCACAGCTATTCATTAGCTGATGTGCCAATGCCTGTCAAAATTTCTCCTATGGATCAATGGTGTCTTAATATTTTAGCAACAGCACAGCGATGTAATTATCTATAAATAATTTAACATGTATTTCATCCATGTAGAAGCTATCCAGTCAGTCAAAGAAAAAAACCTCCCAGCATTTCCTATGAAAGTTCGAGCCTTCTGCAATATAGTTATTGTCATCTTTGGCTTCTCAGAATCACTCATTAGGTATTTTCTTGCACAAATATTTGGAACATCAAAACCATCTTACATTGCTGGGGACAAATTCACACATGATGTGAATGAATACCTTCTGAGAAAATTGTGATGTTACACTTGTATAGCTCATAACTGAATATTGTGGGCCTTGTTAATATTTATTTCCTATATTCAGGAAGAACATATGCAACTATCATTTAAAAGTTTTTAAAGATAAGACTGTTAATTATGCTGGTTATGTCTTGTCTTCTCTCTGATCATGCAATCATTAAAAAATTAATTTTCATCAGCTTCCTCAGTTTCTTGTTATTTTCCTTCCTTAACACTTTACCATGAAAGTTATTAAAATGAGAATGAGAAAAAGAATTTAAACATTCTTCACCACATGGACATTCAAAAGGAAAAGTATTTAGTTCAGCTGACATTGACTTCCATGGGGTTCAGAAGAGCTGGATCAGATCTATGCTGAATGTCAGTGCTAGTTTATTCACATACTTGTTGTATCTGCTACCTGCTTGTGGTTTACCTAAATTTTTAAAATATTCTGCCTGAAAATAAGTGAGTGCATGTGAATAATCCCAAGGAATATAAAGCCATTATTCCCATTTGGGAAAACTGGCATGCATGGTGTTTTTTCAAGGATCAGGATTAGAAAAACCCTTTGAATCGAGGCCTTGTCTTCTTATATGCAGAGTTTACTATTCTCTGGGCTAGATATATACTTATATATATATATATGTATGAATTACATGTTTGATTCATGTTTGACAAAGTTTGACATAAGAATTTTCCAGTATGTGTTATTTTTAGTTAGGAGATGAGCCGGCTTCAGCTGTCTTGAACAGGGCCATAAGTTTCACTTGAGCTTGTGAAAGATTGCATCTCTACCTGACTGTGTATATGGGACAATTTATGCACAATCTCACTTTACACTGCAGCCTTGAAGGTCTTCTTGTGAGTTTGAAGTCAGAAAAATATGAAGAATAGTCTCTGCAGTCCACAGAGCAAAAATCTGTGTGTGCACTTGGCTATAACAAGGAAACTCATTTCCTAGAGCTGACATAAGCCATGAAAATGTATGCTTAGGAGCAATATACTTGACACAGCATAAGTTTTAGCTACCTTTGCCTGGACATAAATGATTAAAGAGATATCAACATGTTTAAATGTATGAGTTCCACTTGCATCAAATGAAGTGGGAACAATAAACATGAAAATATTTGTATACAATCTGCATTTTGTGTTTGCGCTCTGACAAAAGTGTAAAGTATTTGAAATCAAGTTTTCTTCTTAGTAATATGTGACCACTGTTACTAATTATTGAAGGAGTTTCTTCTGCCTTGGTATTGCTGTTATGGAAAAAAAAATTGGTATACCTTCAGCAACAAAAATGAAGATTAAACTGTCTGAAATGCGTTAAGCATAACACTTTTCTGAGTGTAAACCACTGAAAAATAGAGGGCCAAACTGAGTTTTTTTAGCAGAATATAATATTGCAACGGAGTCTCACAAATTAGAATCCACCTGACTCTCAAGTTCCATCTGCTAAAAAGCTGATGGAGCAGCAACAGTAAGGAGTCACAGAGATATGAATGTGATACTGCAGACCACATGGGAGACTTGAAGCCATAGCTTTTGCACAGGATATTTTTTAGACATGTTTGAATAATATTTGTGAATAATATATGAGATCATTTTTCCCAGTGAATTGTCAAATGCATTATTAACGAACACGTATTATTCAGTGCACTTTTTAGAAGTTCAAATAATATTATGTAAATACATGAATCTACATTTTTTTTCTTTGTCCATATTTTTTCCCTTATCTAAGACAACTCCTACTGAATTTTGTTTTACCAAAGAGGACTCAGTTCAATTTGTTCTTACTATTCTTTTATTACACATTCTTAATATCCACATGGGAAATCACTGTAATGTAGTTAGTGTGCTGTAAATTAATACCAGAGCTTAATTTAGAGTAATGTGACTGAGAAAAAAGTCCAGTAAGTACATATGCTTGTTTCACAGAGGTATTAAATTTAAACCATTGATATTCTTTCTTGTTTTTTTCACTGCTCAAAATAGCTGGTTTTCATTAGACATATGCTGTAGTTTAACTGTCAAGCTAGGAATGATTAGAATGAAGCTGAATATGGAGTTAACTAGGATGGATCTGTTATTTTATTTTCTTATTATTTTATTATTTCAGCTCACAATATACACTAGTAGGTAGTCTCCAATAAAAAATCAAGGTGTTACTGAAGTATACAGCCTTTACAAATATGCATCTTGACCTAGGTGTTTTACAGATACATCTATGTATGATTTACCATGTAATGAATGTAGATTTAATGAGGAACTTTGACTGTTCATAGGTTTTATAATTCAGGCAGCATCTCCTCCTGTCTATTAAGATATATAAAGATTATAAGGATTTGAGACGGGAGAACATAGATTCCTTATGTGTGAATACAGTGACAAGTGCAGTGTAGCCCTGATAACTGATATGCCCCTGATAATCTAGTCTAATTGATATCTTGGACATTTTTGAATTTCCCCATTGCCAGCTGCATCAGCAAGGGGTTGCTAAATGATAATATGCGAATCTTGGTTCCAGAACTCAGCGGAAATAAACAATCTGTACTCTGGAGTACAGTCTATGAGGAATAAAGTCTTACTAAACCATGGAATGGTGAAACTGATGTTTTCGGTATTGGGTAGAGAATGAAGGACTGGTTGGGCCATGACATCATACAGGTATTTCTGGAATTACGTTGTCCTTTTAGAAATGTATCTCCAATGAAAAGCAATGCCCACCAACCTGTTCAGTAAACTGCAGAAATAATGAAGCCTAGTTCCAATCAGTGGATATCTGATGTCCTTAATTGTCTTTCATTGCAACATTTCTGGCTCTCCTCTCTCCCCTCTACTACTCTCACTGTTGGAGTGGAAACATCCTAGAATAATGTGCCTACTTTTTTTTTTTTTTACTCTTTTTTTTTTTTTTTTTTTTTTAATATATTGTTGTAGATAAGTAAAACTATAGAATTAAATCAAGGTATGTGATTATAAAAATGCAACAAGACAAAAATTAAGTCATGTTTATCTGTCTATCTGGCTTCAAATAGGAAACATTGTCTTTGTGCTGTACATACATTCCAGGAACACTGTAATGCAGTAAATGTATAATTCAGTGTATTCTGGATTCGTGGAAGTGTACTAGCACGTTTGGTGGAATCACTGTTCTGCCTATTTAAATGTCAAAAGAACAGTATTGCGTTAATAGGATTATTACAGTGAAGACTGAGCAAAACTTTTAGCAGACAAAATATTAAGAAATCTTAAAACCTCAGCCATTATCCTTGTTTCATACTTATGTGCTCATAACTTCTCTGTGTCTGGTATCTAATCCAAGGCCCACTGAAGTCAATATAAAATTGCCATGGACATTAATAAGAGAAGGATTTCCCTTATATTGAAAAGATTATATTTAATACAGAAAAAAAAAAAAGATCAGCAATAGAGAAAGCAAATTTCAGTTGGAAAAGTAAACTGGGTCAACGTGCCTTTGAAAATCCCATTCTAAGCAAACAGTGACTGCAAAAAAGATCTGAAAATTACTTAGATAAATGACATTTGTTGCAAATAAAATGTGTTATCAAAACCTGATTAAAATAGCAAGAGTAACAGAAATATAACATGAAGCTGTTCAAAATTAGGTATGTCTATACGAATGCAGGTAAAAAGGGATGGGCTCACTTTTGCTGTCTTTGCTTATTTACCTCAATTTGTAAAGATAGGAGTGCAGTTTCTGAATATTTTAAATAAGTGATGTCACAGAACTTATAAACAAAAAAACCCTCAATAAAATCACTGAAAATGAAACAACGTCTCTTGGGAACATGATCTAGGGGTAAAATAGTACAGTAGAGGTGTCAGTCAAAGTAAGTAACCTTGTTAATAGCATAACAGTGAACTTGCCTGGTGAGAAGTACAAATAAAAAATGCAGTAAAAGATCAATGTGACTATATCAGATCACTTCAGGACTTAGAAAAAACAAAGAGAAATTACACAAGAATGAAAAAGATCTGAATATGAGTTAGTAGAACAAGAATAATTGAACGATCAGAGAGGATAAGTCACAAGAAATAATTTCGAGGAATAAAAAGTAGTAAGAAAAATTACACAAATAAATTGAAAGAACAAAATACACTAGTCATCAAAAAGAAAATAGTGGATGACACAGTGAAGACAAATATATGAAGTTCCTTTTCTTAAGTATTTGTAAAATATCCATGGTGATTGTTCCTAAAATGTTACTTTAGAAAGGTATAGGAAGTATAGCAGAAAAAGAGTAGGTTAAATAAAATGCAGGTGAGTCAAATCAAAGTAAAAGATAAACACTCCCATCATCAGTGTTTCATAGAAGTCCACCTACAGTACTTAAAAATTACATGAAGCAATTTTGGAACTATAAGTGTTTTTCCATATGCATTCCGGAACTGTTGATATCTAAGAACTAGAGTATGATGTCAAGTAAATGACTTGTTTTTAAAGGTGGGTAAGTGTAGGATCTGAGGAACAACAGGTTACTTCTAATGTAGTTGTCTGGGTCTTCCATGGAGACAAATGATTAGGCAGTTTATGAGACACTACCTAGCGTAACTTTCAGTAATGGGACTTTGGGTCAGGTTGATTCTGAGCTGACCACAAGTGGGAAAATAAACTTAATCTTTTTATATCTGGTAGTATGTCACAAGACAGGAAAAATGACTCAGTAGATGAGCTGCTAAAATTTCCACCAGCTGTAGTTTCCTTTCAATGTTTTGGTTTATTATTCCTTCTGACTACAACACATAGTAACTCTCCTAGGGAAATAGTTTCCCTAGATGAATTTGTATTGGCTTTTCCCTTTTATGGTGGGTAATATGATATAATATAATATCATTGGTTTGTAATATCATAAAGAGTGTCATGATACAGAGACATCTTGATAGGAAACATTTGTTAAAGATAATATTATATTTACAAACAGGAATAAATCTCTGAATAGGACAACTTGATGTTAGTTTCAGTTTATGAACTGAGGAATTAAGGAATATTATTCAGATAAATGCCCAGAAGTTGAAAAGTCTGGTTTATGGTCAGTGAAACACAAGATGAAATCTAGACAAATGATGGAAGGATGATGGCGAAATTCCCCTTTTTCCTCTTCAATTTAATTTGATTCTTCTTATTAAATTCTCATACTGTACGATTCTCTGTCATATCTGAATGACACCCATTTTCAGTGTAGTAACACACCTGTGTTACTTCATTCACTCCCTGAAGAAAGAACAAAGAAAAATATTTATGCTTTGGAATGTGTTTATTGTAGTATTTCTAGACAATGTGGTACCGAAGAAAAATTCTAATAGATTACAGTTGTAAACTGGTACCTCAGAAGGATCATGGGAAAAAAGTGATGATTGAAGAACTAATTTGGAACATGACTTCTTGTGTACTCCCACTGTAGCACACTGAAGACACAGATATATTGTACTAATGTAATAAACTATGTATTAATACAGTTTCCTCTTTACTGCAGTTATGTGTAGAACTTGTGGCCAAATTTCAGAAACAAATCTACCTTAGAGTAGGTTTGTTCTGGACACTATATAGATATTAATTTTTAATTGGTTATATTTGTGCCTCTTCTTCAGAATAATCATGATACAGTAAGGAATTTCTTGCTATGACTGATTAAGGATCACAAAATATTTTTCATATGTGAAATATTTTCTTATTTAGTCATGTTAAATTAAAATAATAAGAAAAACCCCAAATATTAATTCATTTCTTTGCTTATGCCACTCTCATTGTTGTGGTATCTGTGTGCACAAACAAATCAATGTCTCTTAATTATTTCATCCAGTTCTAGCTGACTTGTGTTTAACATTATTTTGTGTGTGTGCCAATACTTCCTCACTCCATTTGTGTTCTTTTACCCTTGTGCTTAGTTTTATGTTTGGTAAGTGTTTTATATGCATGATCTTATCTCACCTTTTACATTAAATCAGGTAAGAGTTTATAGCAAATATTTTTCAGTGTTCAAAATTTGATCTTTAGGGAAAATGTATTCAAGAGAATTCTTTAGTAACAACAAAATCCTAATTAAATGTGGAATTGTTATTATTTCTCTTTCCTACTGTAATACTTCAGTGTAAGACTGAGTATCTATTTACATCAGCTTCTGCTGTGTAGTCAAAGCAAGTCATATATTATGTACAGCAGCTAAAATAAAACTAGGACTTGAATAGTACATACTTACCAAAGGTAAGATCTCTCAGATGATTGTTCTTCTGTAGTTTAGCTGCATTTAAATAAACAAGACCTTTCTAGTAACTACAAACTATTTAAGAAATTATTTTAGGACATTTAACTGACAAGCAGATGAATTCTGTCAATGATTACACTGAAAACCACTGGAAGTCTGTCAAATCGAGTACCCAATAAAGGAATTATTTTATCTGTATACCTATACAGTACTGATTTTTTTTTTTTATATATATATATGTATATACAGAATAGGAAGCTTAAGGTAGTTCACCCTTTGTGGGAATAATTTTTCTGTTCATTACAAGCTGTCTGAGTTAAGTTGATTATACCTCAAAGGAAGAGTGGAGATTTTTATGGTAATTTCTTTCCTGTGGTTATTGAAACTATTGTAAAGCAGTTTACCCACACAATACAGAGTCTGAAAAAAATCTATTGCGAGCCAGATTAAACTGACTGTGTAGAGGACTTAATGAATGATGGCATTAAACTTGAGCCATTTTCTGGTTCTTCTCTTTTTTTTTTTTAAAAAATATTTTAGATTCAGCATATTAAATTCTTAGGAAGTCACCCTGTCAGCCTCAGTTCTGTGGCCTGGATTTAGTTGAATCAATCCTAATTGAAATTCTGCACAGGTCTGGTATTCTGTGGAGATTGCAGATGAATGACAGTGCAGTGGCAGGAAAGATAAATATGCTGGCAAATGAGATCCAGGCTCTCCACAGAGGATGGAATAAATTACTTTACCAATACAGTGAAGGTAATATGCTGGAGAAGGAAAATGAAATAGAAGCTAGTTTAATACAAGGTTTGTTAAAGGAAAACAAGAAACCAACAACACAGTTAAGATTTACTTAAAATACAAATTTGTGGTGTGTACTGCATTTAGGCCACTTCTTCATTTCTTTTGTATTGTGAATAATGATTACACTTTAATTTCATTTATGCAGACAGCAGCTTGCACAATTTGAATTCATGCAACATTCTGTGTGTAGCTCAAGGCCCAGTAGTAAATGTGGTATAGCATATTGATTAGTAATTTGATAAATATACAAAATGGCACACTGAGTTTAAGGTGCTTCATGCAAAATGACCTCGGCTAATTAGCGTGGATAGCTTTGAGGCATTGCTGCCTGAATGGAAGACATTTTTTGAACCAGACATATAAGAGGTTTCATGACTGGATGAGCAAAACTTAAACCAAGGGAAAAGAGCAAACATTAATTTTTATAGAAACTAAGGTGAATTAGATGACCCAATAGAACTTTTTTTCAGTTTTCTTACAGGTGCTTTACTGTTCCTTTCAGCAAATTGTCTGCTACTTCTTCCAGTCTCATTGTTAAATCTCTTAAATAACTAAGTTTTCAGTACTTTCCTCAGAAGAATACATTAGAGTCTAATGGATCAGAAAGTATTTTCTAATATACATTCAAAATTATCCTTTTCTTAATGTCAGCTATTACTTCTTCAGGTAGTTACAGTCTATTGTGCCACCTGAAATATTTCCTTTCCTTCCTCTGTGCTTATATCCACCTACAATATATAGTTATTGTATTTTACCTTTATTCCTTAGTAATCACTTAAGAAAATTATATGAATTTATCTCCTTTAAGCTCTCTTCAGAAGTCAGTTTCTTCCATTACCAAACAACAGTATTTGCTTTTGTCTTTTTTTCTTCAGCTAATTTGTGCATATTAGTGATGTGTCATGGTGGTCCAGACTGGAGTACTAATCCAGGCTGAAATAAACCTTGCCATCCATGAGCTCTGGTATCCATAGATAACTTTCACTCACCGTTTCAGATCTGGTGTTTCATCCTGTAGCTTCATTTGTTTTCCTTGGTCACACTTTAAACATCCTTTCATCAATACTGTTTTCTTACCAATGAAATTGTTTTTAATCCTGAGTTTCACTGGAAGTGCTAGCTCATGTTTCTCTGAGTTTGATCTTGCTTTATTTTCAGTATATGTTCTGAAATGGGTGTTCAGAGATAATTTGGCATAGACCTGAGTGAGCATGACTCAGTGAAATCACCAGAGGCTGCCTTGCTGGAGGAATATATCTTACCTAGCAAGTGGAATAAAGGTGTCTGGGATGGAAGTGAGAATAGTAACTCTGATTTTAACAAAGTCTCTTGTGGTGGAAATAAAATCTTCCTGATGTTTGACTAGTGAACATGTACAACCTTGTAATACCCCAAACCAGAGAGACATTGCTGTAGATTGGTGTTGCACTTCCATTATCCAGGGTGACCAGGAAAGAAGAATTCTAAGAGGTGAAAAAATTTCATTAGTTTTTAATACTGACTCTGACTTTGTCTAAATTATGTTACTTCTACTCATATTGATTAGTAGTAATTATCCCATTCAGGAAGACATCATGACCTGAGCTAGTCTTGGGGTTTTAGTTCTTGTGCAGTATCATTACATTTCGCTTCAGCATTTACATGATAACTGGTTGAAATTATCAGCACAAACTGTATTTCAATATCTCCAGAAATTATAAACTTCTAAAATGAATTAATACAATATTTCAACGGATGAGGTAAATGTTGGAATATCTCACAGTAATAAGACAAAATAATTTTTCAATTGTAGCAAGGCATTTTGATTAAGTTTTAATGGAGATATTCAATACAAAAAACTGAAGAAAAATTTTTGAAGTAAAATCCTGCAATATTGTAACAACAGCTGTTCTGCATGACTTTCTTTCTCGTTTTCTCATTTAACCAATTCTAATACATGCTTTCAAAGTGTTACTATAGAATTTTAAAGACAATGGATACAATGCAAAATAATTATGTTCCTTCTGCTCAACTTAGCTTGTTGGCTAGAAGTGACACCCTTGCTTTGTCTTCATTCTGCCCTTAGTTTTGTTTCTTACAGAAAAATGTCTTTTCATTGACTTTCAGAAATTAAGTACTCCATTTTACCATAATAATGGGCTAAAATTGCTGTGTTACTTTTCTGTTTCTTATTGATTCCCTGCCCATGGCTAGAAATATGTTTTTCCCCCTCCGAAAAAACCTGTGAGATTTTGGCTCTTTGAGGAGACTATTTCATTACTGGGAAAGAAATGGATGTCATAGAGAGATTATCCATCCCTAGTTTGTTTGTTTGTTTTTTCAGTACAAGTGAAAACTGTGAGTATAAAACCCACTTGGATAGTCATACTGTCTTACCTATGAAAATTCGTAGGTGAGCATTTTGTCACATTCTATACTTGTCATATACTCTATGTATGAATACTGGTAGCCTTTCTCTTATATGTAGGTGGAGACAGAATAAAAAATATATTTTCTTAGGCAGCCTTATAGCAAAATTTTGGTTCTGTGGTTTATGAACATTAGGAACACAGATTCCGTAGGATTTTAGTGGAATTAAAATTATACAGGTATTTTTGAAAACCTGCGTAACTATGTTACTTTCACTGTAAAAATGGTCATGAATGAAAGCATTAGTAAAGTTCACTCGGTTGGTGCATTTTAATTTTCTACAGATGGTGTATTTTGATCTTGTCTTGATTTTCAAGCAAGATTTTTCCAGTACTACCTCAGAGATATCTATTTGTAATATCAAAGTTTCTTCACTAACAACTCAGAAATAAGCTTTTTCAATTAATTTACTGTTGTTACATTTCTATCACTTATTTCAGTATTATGTAAACATATTTTGCTCAGTTTTCATATACAGTGGTATGAGTTATTTTGTAACTGATTTAGTTTTTAATTACTGGAAGGGTTTATGTTTTATCTGTCCTAGTTCACTCTGAAAAAACTGTGAAGTCCCTTCATGTGATTCCCTATAAACTTATTTACTATTAATGAAACTGATCAATAAGTCCTTAAAATCAAATCTTAACAATGTAATGTTTCTTACAATGAAATATTAAACTACAGAATCCTGCTAAGTGTGTGGTTTAGAATAAATTTCTATTTAACTCATCATACTCATCTTAGAAATTACATTTCTTGCCATATTAAAATTTCCTGCAATTAGGAAAAGTTCCTAATTGCTTCTCCTCTGCCCACTGGTAGAGATGAGTGTATTTGCAAATAGGTCATGATATTTATAAACCCACTAATTATTAAAAAATAAAATGAACAGCAGAGAAGTTAAAAAAAAATAAAGGTTTACCTATGGGATAAGTGTCTAAAAATGATCCTATCGTAATTTTCAATCACAGTTTCTACATAAAAGTTTGAGAATTTTTTTTTGTCATGTGTTGCTGGCTGAAATCAAGGAAAGCTTCTGTATAAAAGTACTTGAAAAGATACTGTGGTTTCATAGTATTTTTTTTCTGCAGTCTCCTATACTACCACTTGTCTGTTGGAGTAGCCCCTCTTTACCCAGGCTGATGTTTCCTATGATGTGCTACTAGCCTCTACATTGTTTGGGAATGAGATGTATAGATTTTGACCCAACAGATTATTTGATTTGATATCTAAAACACAGTGTAATAACACTGTTAACATAACACTGTTCTGGATTCCGATTCAACTTTCAGTGTCTTTCTTGAGAAAGTGGCTGACGTTAAAATTTCTATTGATTTTTTTTAAATAGAAAGAAAGCAGTTAGTGTGAAAACACAAGCCCCAAACAAACTTCAATTATCTTCAGAACATTTACCACAATAGTCATAGTATTCTCATTTTATAGAAATACTTTTGATAATGATGTTCATTTTCAGCAGAAACTGAATAGATAACACTGCACATACTGCCAGTGCAAGTGTATGGGTTTACAAAGGTAAATATTTGAGTTATTTTAGGAAAGTTTGCCTTGTTCAACCTACAGGTTTTGCTTACTAGTGAGTGATACATGAGTTTAAAAAAAAAAAAAATCTGAATTCTAAAATTACATTTAAGATATTTTTAAGTACTTGCTTATACAGTGATTAATAAAATGAAACACATAATCAGAGGACACAGACCCAATATTCATAGATTCCTAGAATGATAGAATCAGAATCATCACAGAATCATGGAATGGTTTATGTTTTAAGGGACCATTAAAGGTCATTTAGTCCAACACTCTCTGTTATAGGAGACATAGAGACAAGAACATCTTTCACTACATCAGAGGAAATTCCCATCCAGGCTGACCTTGAATGCTTTCAATGATGGGGCATCCACAGTTTCTCTAGACAACCTATCTCAGTGTCTCAATACCATCATCATGACAAATTTCTTCCTTACATCAAGTCTAACCCTACTCTCAGTCAGTTTAAAACCATTGCCCCTTGTTCCGTCACTACAGGCCTTGGTAAAAAGTCTCCATCTTTCTTACAAGCTCCATTTAAGTATTGAAAGGCTGCTATAAGGTCTCCCCAGAACCTTCTCTTTTCCAGGCTGCAAAACTCCAACTCTCAGCCTTTGTTCACAGGAGAGGGGTTCTATCTCTCTGATCATTTTTCATGGTCCTCCTTCTAGGCCCCTTCTAACAGGTCCATGTCTGTCTTGTACTGGGGGCCCTAGACCTGGATGCATTACTTCAGGTGCGATCTTATGACAGCAGAACAGGAGAATCACCTCCCTCGACCTGCCAGAGATGCTTCAGAGAACAACCTTTGTGGAGATGCTTCACAGCATAACAATAATATGTGACATAGGAGTATGAACCACTCATCAGCCAGTGAGACAGTGGAGGTAGCCAGAACTTGGCCCCTGCCCCCAAACTCCTGATATCACAAAGCTCTGTATAAGATCCTTTTAACCTCCTGTTTTCCTCTAAATTCAAGCGGAATTTTCCCCTTTTGGTCTATTCACCTAACTCCCTCTACACCATATGTGATCCTATGTGATTGGTTATTCATATATTCAGGGCTCTAATAATGCAGATTTATGCTTTCTGGTACTGACTATAAATAGTTTGCCCTTTATTTTATTTTTTTGAATTTTAATATATGAGGCTTCATTAAGCAAACAATTATTGATAAAGAAGTAATATAAAAATGCACATAATCTAATAAAAATAATTCCAAAGGTCACTAAAGAATTTCTGAGTCCTAGATATATTTCCTTATATTTGTTACGATGAATAACGACATCATGGTCCTGAGAAAGTCCATCTTTATAAGCTTTTTAAAGCAATATATTTTTCAAGTCTAAGTTGTGATTTTGACCTTATTCACATTATTTTGTATCGAAACTTAATAAAAAGATTCTTATAATTGTAAATCATTCATTTTTGCCATTTTCAACTACTACTAGTATATACCTCATCCTCAGTAGAAGCCATATGCTTGTACATAAGCACATGAGTTTTTTCAGGAAGTATCAGAAGGAACTTAAACATTAAGTATGATATGTGCTCCAGACACATAAGTTAGCTTACTAGTAGATGAAATAATTCTATTTTTTACATAACTTCCTGAAAATGGGAAATTTGATGTTACTTCTACTTAATTTAAAAGTCATGCCATGAGAGGAGCCACAAATTTATTTGGAAAGGATCTTTTCATTCATCTAAATACTGGTTCAAATGAAGTCAACAAAATAAGATAATTTGTGTTTACAGTCAGAAAAAGCCAGCATTTTTCAATAATAAGAGATCAAAGAGGAATATTGCTGTTTTGAGAAATGTAGCAAAATAGCTGTTTCTGCTGTTCAGAAAGAGAAAGTGTTATTTTGGTAAATGTCAAGAAAGATAACTCTTCAGAGTCTGAGAAGGCAGTAAATGAGCTTCAAATTGGAAAGTTCAGCTTAGTATCTCTGGTAGTAGTTAAAGGTTAATAATATGGAATGCCCATACACAATATTTAACTGTTTTTACAAGTATTTTGTGCTAAAAAGAGAGTGCAAATAATGTGTGGAAATGTCCATTGGTTAGGTGCTACAGTATGAAAATGTATTGAGCAGCAACCAAGATTGAATAACACTTGTTATCAAAGCAGTACTGAAGAAGATTTCTTCACTTTTTCTGAGGAGCAGGCTGGCCATGTAAGCTGTCCCTATTATGGCATTTGTGCCATGTGGCAATGATATGACCAACCTGTGAGCAGGCAGCACGCCATCCCAACAGATGGGCATGAATGCAACCAGCCAAAGATATTTTCATTCTATGTGCAGCAGATGTACATGCCTATTAAAAGAGTTGCTCCCAGCTGCGAGAGTCAAAACAGCAGTTTGCCTTGACCCTCTTTTTCAGTGTCAGTAATATGGCACCAGTAACCTAGCTCTGAACTTAATTGACATGGAGTATCAGTAAATATGGGGAGGAGAGGGCAGGGAGTTCAAGGTAGTCTCTTATACTGTCACTATTTAATTCTTCAGGAATTTTAAATTTTTTGATAGACATTATGTCAATAACACTTGACACAGAAGCAATAGAGCTAAGAGCATGCCCTCTATTGCTAACTTTGTCTAATATGCAAACTATACCCACAGAGCCTGTAAAAGTTGGGCTTGCAGCACAGCACTGACAACGTTTCCCTTCTGGGTGAAAATTAATTGCAGTCATTTCTTTAACAATCAAAGCCCACAGAAGACAACAAAGCATGCTCTATCACTGTGTAAGTAACAGAACATTTCAATCCTGTTATTAACCGTATTCTTTTAACTAGAGTAATAGATCAATAGAAATACAAGCAGTTCTCAGAATAATTTTTACTTAACCATAAGGACAAGATACAGTTTAGTGGCTTTCAGATGGTATTGGGTACACTTAAATTCTTAGCTATATGGAAAGGAAATCCAAACAGTTAAGAAACACTGTTCCAGATGATTTCAGATGGTCATATTCCAATAAGCCCACCCCTTTTCATTTGTTTTGTTTTGTTTTGTTTTGTTTAAAAGACTTAGATTAGTGCTGTTGTGAAGTTGCTTTGAAAGAATTTGGTGACAAGTGGGATGAAATGAGACTATGTCTAAATTGTGATACTCTATACCAATGAACCTCTGTCTTTATGCCTGGGGCGACAGTGTTTCAGGGGGCAGGGCAGAGTCATAATGTCTTGCCATTTAGATGCAGCCTACAGTGTTGTGTTGTCAGAATATATAGTGCATTGTCACCCTCTTTTCAGAACTTGTGGAAAAAAAAGGAAGAATTTCGGTCCTTTCAATATGCCATATTATCCAGCCTGGAAGCAGTCAGTCTTTAGAACTTTTTGCTTCTAGCAGAATTTTAGTTTCTGATCTCCAATTACTGCTGAATCAAGTATTTATAACCTGGCTCAAACCTAGTACACATTTGTGAATCAGCACATGAAACATACATTGTGCATCTCTGTGAGGTCCTTGCTCCCCAGGAGGGCTCCTTGCCCTCTCCCTGTATGTCTAAATAAGTTCCGTAAGAACACTAAAATTTACCAAATTCCTGCCATTTTGTAAAAAGTGGGAACCTCAGTTTAATGTGGTTAGTTATACTTTGTTTAATCCATAAGAGTTATAGTTTCTAAACCTGATAATAGCTACTGTTCTTTGCATAACCCATCTTGCATTGTGTCACATCTTAGAGAGAAATTTTCTGGTAGCAAAAACTGAAAGACATTTACTTGCCTGAAAGTGATGAGAGATTAGGACACAATAATGAATTCAACTTTTTATTTCTAAGTGGTCTTTAAAGCCTACAGTTACAACATTTTCCCCTCTTCCATAATGATTAAGTTCAGTTCTTAGATCTTGTCCAGATACGATATGACAGAAAACTGTCTGTAGTGAAACCTCTCTATCCAGCCTAAATGATTATGCAGCACAAAAAAAGAAAATGTCTTTATCTGCTGCATCCTATATCTCAATGTTTCAGATAATTTCCAGGATTACTAGACTTTTACTTTGCATAGAAATAGATGCATAGCTAATTTCAAGTAAAATCCATGTCTGATCTTTATTATTTCTTCCTATTTGGAAGCTGCGGACATAAAAAGTCAAATGCTTGCCCACATATTAATGAGCTATGAATCTCCAGATACAATTACTTGTTTCAGATCCATTTCTGTGCATTTATTATTTCCACCCCCCACCAATGTGTTATTTATCTTGTTTGCTTGTGTGGTTATGTTTTGAACTAGATATTTGCATCATCCCAAGAGTAGGATAAAGGAAATATTGTGTCTATTTTAAAGAGGTGTAAATGAATTAAGAAAAGAGGCTGGTTGTGCAAGGAGTCTAGCAGCAAAGAGAAATGGCTCTTTTGTTAGTCCATTATAGGGTTTTGAAATGTTCCTCTCATTTTCAGCCTGCTTTGTTAAGGGAGTAAACTAACTGGTTGTATTATCTCTGTATATACATGTGTAGGCTTGTGTCGTCTTCTTAACTTTAATAAAGATTTTAGCCTTATGTACAGTTTCAGAAAAATACATCAGGTACCTGAAAAGATAGTGAGTTTCTATATATTTTGTGAGAATAAGTGGCTAAATAGAAGAAGATACTTAGTAATGTCCTTGTGAGGATGTGAATGCAATGGGGTAAATTCTTTTGTTATCAAGTACAAAAAAATACACACAGGAGCACTGCTGAGACACAAATCCATTGGGAGATGGGCTTCATAAAGTACCACTGTTCTCAGAACTGGTAGTTTAACATTTTATGGTTATTCCTGTCTGAGAGCAGGTCTGCATGCAGACTGTCAAGGTGTGAAGTCAATATATACAAACTAAATTGCATTGAAGTCTGGAAGCACTCATGAGGAACAAATAGCCTTACTTCAAAGCAGCTTAATCTTTTCACTCTCATATGTAGACAAGCCCTGTATCTGCTCTCATTGGATAGTTGTGGAATTGTCTGTGGCTACTCTCAGTTACCATATCTAGAGATATGTTCAGAGAATGTGCTGGGGGATGAGAAAACTTTTAAAATAATAATGAAAGAGAAGTGATTCCTGCTTCAGACCAACAGAGACAAGAGCTACCTGGAACAATTTTTAATTTATTAATATTGTAAAAATATCAGTCCTGAGAAAAGTTATATTGAAATTTAATACAACAATTACTTTAAAAAGTAATAATAGAAATTGTTACGCAGCTTGAGAATTCTATACATGTTACCAGGTAACAGGCAAAGCCTTGAAATTGTTCTGCCAGTAGACAGAAGACTACTACTGCTTTCTATTTGTATTTGTACTTAAAAAAATGAAGGAAATAAACAGTTTATTTCAGAATGTGTTTTTTTTTCAGTGTGTTTATTTTCAGAGTGTGTAGCACCAAGTAACATAAGATTATCTTGTGGTATTCATAAACAGATGCCATCTTTATTAATATCCTAGCTGAAGTCACAAATTCTTTCATAGAAGTAAAAATGGCTAAATAATAATTTGTATTGATTGCAAAAATGTGTTGCCAGAACAATAAGTTTGTGATTCAATTTTATCACAAAAAAATCAAAAATTTTCCATTTTTCTTGAAATGTTCTTAGTTTGAATTGGAAAATGACATTTTTTGTTTTATATGTAGTTTTTAATAGAAAATTTTCACGTGTCATTTCTTTTTTGGACAAATATTGATTTCCCTTAGGAAAAGGAAATGAAAAAAAATCAATCAACCAACCAAAATAAACTCCACAAAAAAACCCCAAACAAGCCAAAACCAAATCAGATTTTCTAAACTGAACTGTTATTAGCAGGAGTAAAATAGGTAACATGATTTTTTACAATCTTTCACTGGTTTTTTTTAACTTTCTGAACATACTTTGAACTTTCATGATCAATTTATACACTTTGGATGTCACAGTTTTAGACTTCTATATCATCAGATTTTCTTGGGGAAAAACTGCAATGTGAGATGTGCACAGAGAACTAGTTTTAGCTCTTTATAGCCAAATGGAAAACATTGGTTCATAGCAACAACTGCCTGGTCTTCTAGACAGTAACATAATTAAAATACTACTTCTCAGATTCACTAGATCTATGTAAATGATTTGGCTGCTTGCCAAGAAAGAACACTTGAGAAAGAAAGCTATAAATGCAAGGTTATCATTGGTTTTGAAGCTAAGTTGAAGTATATTTATCCTGGAAACATAGTTTCGTATGTTCATTTCCTTGCTATTTACGTTTCGGATGTTTCTTTTGGACTTTCCATCCCATATATAACAGCAAAGACTTAATTGCTTACAATCAGGCAGGAACTGGGAAAAACTGTCTTTTGTTTTTGCATCAGTTGAGAAAACTTCAGCAGTGTGCAGTTTGGGAAAAGGCCATACACCAAACATATTGCTGGTTTTCCAACAAGGGAGATTGCAGGTCTAGTAGCTATAGCTTTCCAAGGATCTTAGACAGAAACTTTCAGCAGTATGTTTTTATGTGGGAACTCAATAAAGGACAATTTGATATTATTGATAGTAACAGTGATGTTTTAGTGGGAACTCCGGGTCAAACAAAAAACTACATTCCAAATAGCAGACTGGATTTTCCTAATGTATAGCATTGTTATGGTTTAACCTGAGCTAGCAATATCAACATGATGGCCCCTTGCTCACTCTCCTCCTCCCTCCCCACCTCCCCAAATAAGGGAGACAATCAAAAGAGAAGGAAACTTGTGGATTGAGATAAACACAGCTTAATAAAATCAGAAAATAGCACTACTATGCTACTAGTAATAATTGTACATATAAAAATGTAAATAGAATGTAAAATAAAAGATACTCAATGCAATTCCTCACAAACTCCATCTGCACCAAGCAGCCAGTCCCAGGAAGCAGCACCCTGGTCCCCAACAGCTGATCCCAGAGACAAAAGAGAGGAAAAGGCAGAAAGGCCCAGAAGCCTCTGCAAAATGTCAGTGTGGTAAAAGATCAAACTAAAATAAGTCCTGAACAGAACTTGTTTGAACAGGTCTGTCCTGACTCTGATGAAAAACTGAACCTAGCTGGAAGTTCCAGGGTCTCCTTAAATACGATACATGATCCTAATGGCATGGAAAATTCTTATTGATTGGTCTGGGTATCAATCAAGATCTGCTCCATCTAGGCTCCCCTTCCTGGCTGCCTCATACCTGTGGGCACTGCTCAGAGGCCTTGGCTCCCAGACAACAGCAATTAAAAACATTAACTCTGTCACGGGATGTTATCTTCCTGTTTTCAAACTAAATCTAAACAAAGACTGTGCTAGCTATGAAGAAGAAAGGCTTCTGACTGCATGAAGAAAATTAACTTGTTTTCAGTCAAACCAGCACGGGCATATTTCAGATGGTTGCCGAACACTTTGCATGTAGACTTTGCTGAACATGTCGGAATATCAAACTTGTTCATTTTGTAAATACTAAAATAAAACTTTTACATTTCAATTTAAAATATCAAGTTTTATCTCCAAACAAAATAGTTTTATATAAATTTGCCTTTTAAAATCCAGGTTAGTATTTTTTAGTTACTATAACTTTGAGCTCCTCAATTTTAGGCAGTTTCTAAGATAACTGTGGCTTATTTCTAGCTCTGAAGAAAGTTACTCACTTTCTGGTTCAGTGTTTGATTTGCAAAGAGAATGTGGCTGAGGTGATGATGAATTTGCATTTTCCAGCAATACATGATGCACTTTCTGTCAAAAGCAATAATTTATTACATCTTATATGAAAGATAGCATACAAATCAAACTGGTTATTGAGAGCTCTATGCTATCTATTTATTTCCAATCAGATAAAGAGGAATTTACTGCTTCTAGAAAAAAACAAAACAAACAACAAAAAACCACCCCGCCAAAGAAAATTAAAAACAACAAACCACAACAAAACGCAAGAAACACAACAACATCAACAAAAGCAAAACAAAACTGATTAATAAGTCATTCACACAACATTTTGGACAGAACACTTACACTATAATGAATCCCTAGAATACTGTTCCAGGGATACATTATAGTCATATGATCATAGAGTGATTGCAAATGCATAATAGGGTGTTTATAAGGTATACATATAAAAAGACGTCTTATCTATGCAATTTGACTTCCATCCCCTGGAACAATTTGGTTCATTTGATACTGGTGTGGAAGGTAATGCGTCTAAAATAATATACCATTTTTATGGTATATGACAGTTCATTATTCTAAAATCTCTTTCATTATATAGTTTATATTATGAAGGTGAGGGACAACCTGCATATGATTTAGTCTGAGAGTGATGCACACCGTCACAGTAAGTGGTGAAAATGTCTGTAGGTGTGTTGTGTGTGCACATGTTGATACTTCTGTTTGCCCTTTTATTAAAGCAGTGAAGCAAGTGAAGCAAGTTGTGAGAGAACAAAATTAAAGCACAGGAAAAATGTATGAAGTTCTTTTCCTCTCCCTTGATTTTTATACCTTTCTCTTGTTGTTCAGTAATGGAAAATACAAATTTTGATATTCAGTTCTCATTCTGAGATTTCTGTGAAATACCAAGACTAATTTCAAACCCCTGTGAGAAAGAGGTTGTAAGATTTCTGAAAAGGTATGCTTCAAATCTACTATGTTTTAAGGCGATCAGAAGAAGAGCTGGCAAGCTCAGAAGTTGAGGTGATTTTGTTTCCCCAGCTGACGTAATTAACCTTGTAGAATTCCTCACTCTGTAAACTTTTTCTGATTTCTATTTGTTGACTATTATCTCTAAAATGATACTGCTATTAGAAGTATTAAATTCTATTTCTACAGTGTGATTTGAGAATGGAAGCAAGTACCAGTAATACTCCTACACTTGGCACCAGCATAATTTCCATAATTTGTTCATGGATCTTTGTGGAAATCCTTGAACTGTATGAACTGCATGCACTATGTACTAATGAGGGGGTGGGTGGATGAAATCTGCTCTTAGCCAGATATATTTCATTATAGTGTAAACTCAGATATAATTGGAAGCATACAAAAGGAAATGAAAGACAAGGGTATTTTATGGCTATGGTTTTGAGTTCTAGGGAGAAACAACAATATTTGCAACTTGAATATTTACTGTAAATTGTGCAGGAGAAAGTGTTCAGGACATCTCTGATTGTTGCTATGCAGAGTCTTCATATCTAGGGCTTTAATCATGTAAATCCTTGCATTATCTCTAATAGCTGGGTTTTTTTTTCCTTTGCACTCCAGCACAAATGTGAATAAATATTGTCTGTTAGCACACATTAAATCAGGCACCTGCATCCTGAGCAGAAGCATCAAGACTATTGTGTATTCATTACTTATTCTTAACAATACATGAAAAAAATAACACTATGGACAAACAAGAGGTGTAGATGCAAATTATTATAAGTCAAAAATGGTAACATGAGGACAGATGTATGACTTGTATGAACCAGTGTAAGTTGATTAAAGGGCATCCAGTTACCTTGATTAGCCTGTGCTGATATCTGCAGATTATCCTAATGTCTTTTCCTCAGTGTTAAAAAAAAAATAAATTACTGAGGTAAAAACTTGTCCATGATAAGCCTTGTGTATTTCCAGGGGAACAGGTAAAGGGCTACTGAATCTACTAATTTAATATTCCCTTTTCAAAAGAAGTTTGTCTCCTGACCTCCTCTGAGGAATAATACAGCACTCCTAGGGAAGCAAAATTATATACTTTGCCTGTAGGAAATATTAACTTTTGGTTCTTGCAATGCATATAAAAAATAGTAGTAGTCTAATCCAGACCAGCATACTATTTAGACTAGTAAGGGATAAAGATCTCAGAAGAAAGTATCCACAAGTATTGTTCTATTTTGTTTAGTTAATACCCAGGACAATGTGCCAGATGCAAATGCAAAAAAGCTTGCTCTTCAAATGAGCCCTAGTGATGACAACTATCTGTCTAGGATTAATATAATTTTGGGATGTGCTAAACTTCCTCTGAAATGTGGAAGATCACCTCAAATGTCTCTTAATTGGTGGCAGAGTTTCAACAACATGTTTTTGGGAGGCCTCATGTAACAGACTGCTTCTGGTTTGTCCTCCCAGCAGAGGAGCATGCCTGGAACGCAGAAATTGGTTTACTTGAATAACTGTCTCTTTTGCATTTTATACTTTGACATGCCTAACAGGAATCTCTTACAGGTCAGAGGGGACTGACTTCTGCTGAGAGAAAGAAATGAACACTGCATAATTGGCAAAGACAAGTTAATTGAGCCCATTTTCTGAGTCACTTGTCTGTCTTCACCTTACTCCACTTCATGACTGGGACATTTCCCATAAATACAAAGTATGCCTTGCTTAATCAGTATAGGTCAAGTCTGTAAAAGTAGCTGTGAATTGCTGGTTGCTTGTGAAAAGATTAGGTGGCCAAGGTTTGGGACGTGGGATGTAAAATAGACTGTAATTAGACTAGATTAGACAGTTCAGATTTGTGCAGCCCATGACTGGGCTTAAATCTACTTTGTCCTTATTGTTCTTTTAATTTTCTAGTGCACTGCACAGATATGTTAATTTAGTACTCATACTGAATGTAAGGTCACAGTGTCTCACTTTTGTCTGTACTTGATTACTTATCACCTTTTCAGACTGCCATTTCTATTTGCCATGTGTATTTGATGATTTGCCCTCAGTAAGTCCCTTTGCAAGAATACTGATCATGTTTTCTTTTTTCTCTAACAGCTGCTCAGTAATTTCACGTGACATAATGTAAATGTATTCATGAAGTAAAGTAAGTCCCTCTCAGCTCACGCTGATTGTGCTTGTGGAGGTGTTCGCCAGTCTGTTGAACACATTCAGCAGTTATTATCTTTTTCCTAAACAGGCAGAATGCAAACAGAAGACGTTACAATGAAAGTTTTAAGCATTTTGTCTGTTTCTGAATCTCTTTCTCTCTGACACGCAAGACGTATGTTCATTCCAATGGAAGATGGAACTAAATCCCCTGTATTATTTGGAAATTTCAAGAGATGATATTACAAAACATCCATTTATGTTTCAGACTGGTACACTGCTCCACCCTGGCCATCATTGTCAGTGGGCAGTCAGTGAGATACTGAAATAGAGTACAGATGTAGATCTGAAACTTAGAGTGATTTTTTTTTTTTCCATAAAATACTCTGTAAAAGCCTTTGTGTGATGTTCAGTTCTTATGTTAGAAAACAAACCCGATGATTTAGAATTTTAAAATATACTTTATTTTTGTACCTTATAAAATTACAAGTGAGAGAGAATGCCAGATGGACCATTTGGCTTAAGGTTCTAACAAAAAAGGAAGCAAAAGATGACAATAGTCAGGAAAATGTCATTGCATCAGTGAAAGTTCCAACAGCAGGCTGGTTTAAAAGCAGCAGGTTTGCAAGCATTCCAAATCAGCAGGAATTAACAATTTCAGCTACAAAAGACACAGATTAATTCTCTGAAACTTTGTTCAACAGAGGCTGTCTCTATGTGGCTTGAGCTTAATTTCTTCAGTTGACAATTTTCTGCTTTGTATTAAATAGTTACAAGATTTATTGGACTAGAGAGACAGAATCTGTAATTGTTCATGACTAACATAACAGCACAGTGATTAGGGTACTTACCTAGGAGGAAGGATACCCCTGGTTTTATTCATTTAATTATCCTTCATCACTGGAGGATTTTTAAGTTGCAACCCTGCGGATTTTGTCTTGAGCATGACATACATTAAGAGCAGTGTTTTTTTGAGAAATCCGAGGTATGGACTAGACTTCCCTCATACAATCTGTAGATGACATCACATTGGAAAGTGTTGTAAACACTTTGGAGGAAAGGATTAAAATTAAAAAAAATAAATTGATTAAATGATAAATGGTCCAGAATCCAGCAGATTAAATTTGATTGTGACAAGTACAGATCATACATGTAGGAAAGAGAAATTAAATTCACTGATACAAAATAAAAGATAGATGGATATGTAGTTATACAGATTGAAAGATTCATAGACTTCAGGACACTGAAATACAGATGAACAGTGTGATGCTCATAAAGGAGCATGGGCGGGAGGGCTGTAGAAGCAAATTTCTCTTTGTTGTGTGTGAAAAAATGTGACACTCTTAAAGCAGTAGATGTTATTATTCTTTGCACTTGGGAGGCCATTTTTAGAACAAATAATTCTCAGAGGTAGTGTATGCTCATAAAAGTCTCTTCTGAAACTTAGGGCTAGACTAGAGAGTTGATAGAAATGACTTCAGATGCTATATATAACAAAAGAAAAATTCTTCCTTCCTCAGAGAAACTCATGGAACTCCTTTTTCCATGTATGAAATATTCTCATCAATAAAAATCTCCTTCCAAGGCCAAATACACTTTTAGGAAACTATGTCTCAAACTGCCAAATGTTGAAGTATGGAACATAAATATTTAACCTAAGACTCAGATTTTGGGGGAAAAGATGCAGAACACTCGGTATCCCAGAAATTCCACCTCTAATGGCCAGGAAGTCTTTCTATAACTTCAATATAATGATTTTTCATTTTAAGTTTACACAATTGACAGCAATAAAAATGAGTTGATTTGTGTGCAATGTTGGTGTTAGCACAAAATCAGTGTGTGTTTTAAATAAAGGACTGTTTGCAAGAAAAATATTTCATGTTGCTGAGTGAAACAGAAAGTGATATGTCTGACTGTTCTTTCTCTCTTGTATGCATCTTATATATTTTAAATTAAGCTAGACAATCTATATGTGTTCCGTTTTGGTTACTCCTGTAATGTTTATATTGTAAGTTTGTCTTTCATGCTCGAATTATTCACTTGCAGTGTATGTCAAATACATTCTTGACCATTTATTTACTGTTTTCCTACATCACCAGTCCATGGTATGTATTTGTATTTGTTTGCCGTGGTGTGATTGTAGTATGATCTTCTCTGCCAAGCTGCAAAAACAAATGTTTGAAAATAACTTTATGAATCATCTTGTCAAAGTTTACTTCAAAGATCATTCTAGCAACTTCTCACAGGAAATATATTTTTTTAAAATAAGAGGATGTGTATCCCAGTCACTTTTATGCCACATCCGGTGAGTACCACTGACATAATTTAAAATGCTATCCATTTAGTCAATAACAATTGTGAAAGAATCAGATAGGACATTGCAAGGAGAAGACAGATATTTCCACAAATGTGCCTGAAATTAGAATGAAAACATCACTGAAAGATCTTCAGATGCTTATCATGACCAAGCTGTTATGTTCACAATTTCTGTATACTTCACAGAATCACAGAATGTTCGGGATTGGAAAGGGCCTCAAAAGATCATCTAGTCCAAGCCCCCTGCTGGAGCAGGAACACCTAGATGAGGTTACACAGGAACGTGTCCAGGCAGGTTTTGAATATCTCCATAGAAGGAGACTCCACAACCTTCCTGGGCAGCCCATTCCAGTGTTCTGTCACCCTCACTGTGAAGAAGTTTCTTCTCATATTTGAGTGGAATCCCCTGTGTTCCAGTTTGTACCCATTGCCCCTTGTCCTATCTTTGGTTGTCACCAAGAAGAGCCTGGCTCCATCCTCCTGTCACTCACCCTTTACATATTTATAAACATTAATGAGGTCACGCCTCAGTTTCCTCTTCTCCAAGCTAAAGAGACCCAGCTCCCTCAGCCCTTCCTCATAAGGGAGATGCTCCTCTCCCTTAATCATCTCCATGGCTCTGTGCTGGACTCTCTCAAGCATTTCCCTGTCCTTCTTGAACTGAGAGACCCAGAGCTCGACACAATACTCCAGATGCGGTCTCACCAGGGCAGAGTAGAGGGGGAGGAGAACTTCTCTTGACCTACTAACCATCCCCCTTCTAATACACCCCAAGATGCCATTGGCCTTCTTGGCCACAAGGGCACAGTGCTGGCTCATGGTCATCCCGCTGTCCACCAAGACCCCCAGGTCCCTTTCCCTTACACTGCTGTTCAACAGGTCGTTCCCCAACTTGTACAGGAACCTGGGGTTGTTCCTGCCCAGATGCAATACTATACATTTGCCCTTGTTATATTTCATTAAATTTTTCCCTGCCCAACTCTCCAGCCTGTCCAGGTCTTGCTGGATGGCAGCACAGCCTTGTGGCATGTCAGCCACTCCTCCCAGTTTGGTGTCATCAGCAAACTTGCTGGCAGTGCATTCTATTCCCTCATCCAAGTAGTTGATGAATATATGTGGGAATCTGCAGTGGGTCTGTGGAATCCTTGACAGAAAATATGGGAATAGAGATCAGCCTTGAAGATATTAAGGTTTACCCTTGAGAAGGATGGGAGTAAAGGAGTATCCAGAGATACTAAGTTGTACCCATGAGAGAGAAGGGATGTACCCATGAGAGAGAAGAGAGTAGAAGAATAACATGGATGACAGGAAAATTAGCAAATGAGATTTTAGTGCTGTAACTTGTAACCAATAGTGAAAAGACACATGAACTGGTAGAATTGTATAAAAATGCACTTGTAGCAATAAATGGCATCTACTACTTTCATCCTGGAAGAACTTGGTCTATGTCGTTTGTCCATCTCAGCTGCAACAAAGATGTTGAATAGTACTGGTCCCAGTACCAACCCTTGAGGGACTCCGCTAGATGCAGGCCTCCAACTAGACTCTGCCCAGTTGAACACAACTCTCTGGCTTCTTTCCTTCAGCCAGTTCACAGTCTACCTCACTACCCGATCATCCAGACCATACTTCCTCAGTTTACCTGTGAGGATGCTGTGGGAGACTGTGTCAAATGCTTTACTAATATCAAGATAGACCACGTCCACTGCTTTGCCATCATCTATCCACCTGATTACATCCTCATAAAAGGCTATGAGGTTCGTCAAGCACGACTTCCCCTTGGTGAAGCCATGTTGTCTGCCCCTAATGGCACTCTTGTCCTTGAAATGCCTTGAGATGGCACCAAGGATAAGTTGTTCCATCACCTTTCCAAGGATAGAGGTGAGGCTGATTGGTCTATAGCTACCCAGGTCCTCCTTCTTGCCGTTTTTGAAGACTGGAGTGACTTTTGCTTTCCTCCAGTCCTCAGGCACCTCTCCCATTTCCCATGACTTAGCAAAGATGATGGAGAGTGACCTAGAAATGACTTCAGCCAGCTCTCTGGTTGCTTAATTGGTCCCTAACCCGGTCCTCTTGAACCAAGGCAGACTCCTCCATTGTCCTCACTTCCATATTTCTCACATGTGGAAAAAAATCTGAAGTATTTTTCACATATCGTGGCTAAACTGGCTTTTAGAACAAATGTCCTGAACGGGTAGTTTTTCAGTTAACTAAAAACATTGGAATGGATTTTACAAATTAACTTTAAAAAGCTGCAGATTTCTTCAAGCCCTGAATATTTTGGAAATTAATATTTTAAGGACAGATCTAACAGGCACTTAAATGCTTAGATAACAGTAATCCAAAATTTTCAAAATGGGTTCTTCATTACATAGTTAAGTTTCTAAAGTTTTCTACAGATACCTAAATGCTTCAGAAAGAAATGTAACAACTGGTGATGCTCGATCAGGTAAGCAGACATTTATTATGTGCTGCCCAACTTAGAGCCTAATAGCTATGAATATAAGTGAGGGGATCTGATTTCCATGTTCCCAGGCCTGTTTATACATTTTACATGAAGAAGTTGTTCAATAAAATGTTGAAATAACTGGAAGAAAACAGAACCCACCTCTCCTGTTTCTGTTCATGTCTAGAAAACCCTTTAAGCAGAGTCACAACTGTTCTTGTGGGTTTGGGGAATCTATGAGCTTTTCTGCAGACTAGAAAAGCTTGAACAGCTTCATTAGAAAAGATAAAGACTTCCTGATTCTAGCCAAACCAGGATACCATGATGACTCTGTAATTCTTGTGGAAGACGTGGGTTTGCATATTTCCAGTAACAACATAAGAAAAGAAGATATCTCTGTTACTTGAAGGAGAAAGGAGAAGTGGATTGTCCTTTATTCAGATTAAAAATGACCATGTAAGATAATGCCATGCATTAATCTCATGTATTCAAGACTAGCAAAATGCCAATTCACTTCTTTTTCTCTAGACAGGATAAATTTTTAATTAATTTTTAATCCTGACATTGTTTTATTTTTTTTTTCCTGAAATTTGAAACCATTCTTGATTAAACCACTATCATATCCCTCTCCCTATTCTTTTCATTGCTTAGATTTCTGTCTGCTGTCTTTTACCTGGCAGATATGTGTGTATGCCCTCATAAGTGAGGAAACGAGAAGAGAGTTGGACTAAGTGGATTTACAGTTGCAATCAATTAACCTGTTGCTATGGTACCATCAGCTGCCCAATCAAAAACCAGCAATCAGCCAACTGGAGTCAGCAGACTATAAAGTGGAATTACAAAACATTGCAGTGCTGCCTTTTTTTTTTTTTTTTTTAATGTGAGAAGGGAGAGGAGGAAATTTGATAGCAAGGCATTAAAATATCAAGTATGTTTCACTCGTAGTCTAAGCAGTTAATTAACAGAAAGACTGGCATCAGGAGCTTGGATTTTTGTTTGGTTATCTTTATGTTTATCAGTGTCAACCAAAATGAAGTATAGTGATGCGCTATGTGGAAACATTAAAAACTACTTCATTTCACCATGACAGGTTAGTGTAATGTGATCTGACCTGGGAATACTTTGAAACTCCAGGCATTTTATAGAACGCTAGTTAATGGATCCTTAATGAACTACAAAGAGTGAGTTGTAGTTGGCATGGATGAGATGACCCCAACTGATACATGTGGAAGCAGAAGATTTCATTTTGCCCACTTAGAGCTCATTCAGGTATATGAGGGATTGCAGACTTGAAACAGAAATCATAATCTGAAATTCAAATGTGATTTTTGATTCCGGCAAAGCACCTGTTACAGGTTGTTTCAGGCTTGTTTTTCTTGTTTGTGCGGAGAAGAGCCTGTTTTAAAATGGCTTCCATAGTCTGCTTTTACTTTGAAATATTTAGAGAACTGTTAGGAGATTATAGTTTTCATACTGATCATACTTTCCATAGTTATTCTTTAAACATAATACTTCTGTCATCTTTGCTGTTTGTAATCTTCGATATTAATGTAAAAGACTAAAGTGAAGTACCATCAAAAGTATCCAGCAACTGCCTACCTTTTTCAATGGCTGAGACAAAACAGACAGGCTCTTCCTGAAAAGTGAATTTTACTTGCAAAGGATAAAAATTTAGGCTAAAATTTGTAACATTGTTCTAGTGCTATCATTTTGATTCTTGCTTCCATTTTTAGATATCTTGATGTATTAGAGAGACAAAGGGGAGCAAGAGAGATGGAGGCTTGTTTTTTGCTTATTCAATAATCCAGCCAACTATGGTGTTTTACATACCAGCAGAAGTACCTCTAAGAAACCCAGGTATTTAAAGATATGTGTCTGCAATATTAATGCTTAATTCACATTTATAATTTAGAAATTGTGAACTTTGTGACATCTGTTTGGCAGGAATTATCCAACTTAAGTATGAACCACCAGTCTGAGACCAGCCTGTGTGCTCTGTATATAGTTTATGCAGTACATGTATGCTGTTTGCTGTATGTAAATGTGACATAGAATACAAAATGGCTATATGTAATTGTTTTCTAATATATATAGATAAGAAAGCTTTCAGAATGAAAAGTAGCATAAGAAGAAATGTCTATGGGACATATCAGAATGGTCTATAATTCCTAATGTTATAAACAGAAATAAATGTTTCTATCATACAGATGAAGACTGCAAAACTTGTTTTATTTATTACTTCTTTGTGATGGTAGAACTCCATGTTGTGGAAGGAGTTGAAAAATAGCTTCTCGAAGTGCTCATGGAGTTTAGACATGCATTGCCACACCCATAATCTGTGTAACACAAGCATTGCAGCACCAATAATAGGTGATCCTGACTCCTCTTAACTGTATATCTGCCTCTGTTCATATCTCTTCAAAATAGCACTATAGTTTCCAAATGCAGCAGCATAATGTGGCATTGCTGCTGACACAAAAGGAAGAAAAGGGAAGTGCAGGCCTCAGCCCTCTTCCTTTGTTTGAATGTGTCTTCTGTTTGGAGACAGGCACAAACCAGGGCAGGGAGTGCAGGAATGGTGCTGTGGCTGCTCACCCCTAGCACATTGCAATGTGCGTATTCAGTGCATTGAAACACTGCAGTAAGAAGGGAATTGTCACTGTGCCAGTGCAAGCTGGACTCCACATTTCTAAACTGCAACTGCATTTCTGAGACACTATTTTACTCAAAGTTTTGAATTTTAAATATTCATCAGTTTGTGCTCTAGGCAACTGTCTGTTTTCCTTCTGCCTGAAGTCACATTGAGGTCTGAGTGACAGCTGAAATGAAGTACAATGATTTGGTATACCTACTATTACAGAATACAGGACAAGCCAGAATAAAGGTTTAACCAGCAAGCTAAACAGTTTGGGGACTTTAAACGGTTTCAATATTGTAAATTTTACATACCAGCTCATCTCTGCAGAACAGGTAAATTTTTGAAGTTTCAGGGCTGAGTATTAAGTGACTGTAGTAATATTCAGATTTATTAAGTCAAGGAAATGTGTTATCTACCTTTTAAAATTCATATTACAACATAACTACTACTTCTGCCTTTTTTTTTTTTTTTTTTTTTAAGGCATCTGTCTTTTGTTTGTGCTTCTTGTAGCCAGCCTTTCATGAAATGTCATAGGAGTATGCAAATGACTAGTGGTAACATTTTATTAATTTCTAATGCTCAGGGTTTTTTATGCCATGCTTCAACTACATGTAATGAAAACTCATTGTAGGTGAAAAAAACTGTTTGTGTATTAATTACAAGCTAGTTTTACATTTATTTTATACTCCAATGAAGTATTTTTAAAGAGAAATTTATATGTTGGATCCACATATTCACTGAGGTGATAGGTTTGTAAGGTGTGACTGAAAAAGCCCACAGATATGCACTATACTATTTGTTGAGTGCACACAGTATTGGAGTCAGGCAGGAGATCGATTATGTTACGTTGTAGGTTGCCTCAGAATGACTGCAGTTACTAAATATCAGACTGCTTGTATGTGAATGTGCCTCCCGCTGCAGACTTAACATGTTCTTTATGCTAGGTTTGATAAAACAGATCTGCGCTTGTTGAGCTGTTTGAGTAATAATGTCATTAGTCTGCAAAGCAATATTCGGAAGTTTATCTTCTTGAATATGTATAAACTCAGTTTTCTTTTTACTGAAATATAATCTTAGCCAAATGTCCTAGGTTACTAAATTGAAGGGTGGTGGTGAAATTCTTGATTAAAAGCATACATTGCAAAATTAGTGACCATATCTTCCCCTGCAGTTTCATTCTTGGAAGCTATGTAGTCTCAACTTAAAAATGAGATAAGGAGCCTTTATTGTCTTTCTGTTTTTCTTTCCTTAATATTATCACAGAACATACACACACAAATCACTTTAGGAGAAATGCCATTTAAATGATGAGCTGGTTCTGAGATGGATAAAATAGTGGATAGAAAGTCACATTCACTAAGTGACAGCTGAATGTAGATCTTCTGTAAGCTAAAACAAGAGGGTTGGGAAGGAGATGTGAAGTCTTAGAGCAGCTAGAAGGCAGCTAGAAGGTAAAGGAAGACTAGAAAAATGTGAATGTGCTTCCAGAGAAGGCAAGGGTTCCTAGTGAAAAAAAGACATGGAAAATGTCAAGGTACTCTTCTGGAGATCAGGGGGACTACATGCTGGGAAGCCTCACCTGGAAGGTGATGGAGCAAAGAATGCTAGAAAACATTTCCAAACACAAAGGCAAGAAGGTGATTTGCAGTAGTCAGCTTAGATTTAGGAAGGGGATACGAGGCTTGACCAACTTGATAGCCTCCTGCAATGAGGTCACTGTCTTGAGGAAGCAGTGGATGTTGTGTGTCTTCAGCAAGGCTTTCAATACTTTCTCCCATCACATTCTCATTAACAAACTGATGAAGTATGACCTAGATAAGCGGACAATGAAGCAGACTGAAAACTGACTCAGCTGCTGGGAGACCAGCGGCACAATTTGTACTCCAGTTGTGTACCCTAGGGGAATATACTCCTCCCCAAGGGAGGAATAGCTGATACACCACTTGATTTTGTGCTGCCATTCAAAGGGACTTCAATAGGCTGAAGAAGTGGGCTGACAGGAACTTTATGAAGTTCAACAAAGAAAAAACCTCAAAGTCCTGCACCCGGGGAGGAACAATCCCATGCAATAATACAAGGTGGTGGCTGACAGTCTGGAAAGCAGTTATGCAGAAAGGGATCTGGGTGTCCTCTGGAACAAAGAGTTGACCATGAGCCAGAAATGTACCCTTGCAGCGAAAAAGTTTAACAGCATCCTAGGCTGCATTAAGAAGATCATTACCAGAAGGTCAAGAGAGGTGATTTTTCCCCTCTACTCAGGACTCGTGAAATCACACACAAAAAGCTGCCTTCAGTTTCAGACTCTGCAGTACAAGAGACATGGACATACTGAAGAAAGTTCAGTGAAGAGTCACTGAGATGATTAGGGGCCTGCAGCATCCATGAAACAAAGAGAAGCTGAGAGAGATGAGGCTATATAGCCTGGAGAGAAGAGAAGAGAAGAGAAGAGAAGAGAAGAGAAGAGAAGAGAAGAGAAGAGAGAAGAGAAGGATCAAGGTGGGTCTTATTGATGTGTATAAATACCTAATAGTAAGGAGTAAAGAAGATAGACTCAGACTCTTAGTGGTGCTGATGAACAGGGCAAGAAGCAATAGAAACACACTGAAATATGGAAAATTGCTTTTAAATCTAAGAAACAACTTTTTAACTCTGAGTGTGGGCAAGCATTGGAACAGGTTGGTGAGACAGATGGTGGAGTCTCCATCTCTGGAGACAGTTGAAAACTGACTGGACATGGTCCTGAGCAACCAGCTTTAGTTGACTCTGCTATGAGCAGAGTGAGACTAAATGATATCCAGAGGTCCCTTCCAACCTCTGATTCTGTGGAAAGAATTAAGACCACAATTTATTTACTGATCATAAAAAGAATCTGATGTAAGGAACATCATTCAACTTGGCCTGTATAGCTTTTTTTGATTGGATACCAATGGAAATTCAAAATTCACCATCTTTTCCTGTTCAGTTGAACTGAATTTTCCTTGTCTCTATTAACAGCAATTAATGCTGAGTGGGAGACTACGGTGGGTCCGTGGATTCCCTGATGGAAGGCATGAGAACAGAAGCTAGCCTTGAAGATATTAAGGCCTACCCTTGAGAAAGATGGGAGTAAAGGAGTATCTGGAGTTATTAAGGCGTACCCATGAGAAAGAAGGAAGTAAAAGAGTAACATTGATGATAGCAAAATTAGCCAATGAGATGTTACTGCTGTAACTTGTAACTAATAATGAAGAAACACATGAACTGATAAAACTGTATGAAAATGCACTTGTGACAATAAATGAAGACTGTTGTTTGTACTTAAGAATGTGGTCTATGTCATCTAGTCCATCTCAACCATGAGAATGCTGTGAGGCATTACAAAGAACTCAGGTTTTTCATCATTTGTCTTTCTTTTCACACATTGCACAGGTTCTATCAGTGCAGACTGTCTGAGAGAAAAATTGAAGACAAGTACTCTCTAGATACATGGATAGCTTCAAAAGCTGACTTTACTGCTATAGGAAACTAACTTGTGTACCAAAGAAGATAACATTAATGTTGACAGACAGATGGAATTATTGTATGCAATGATGCTTATATAGTTGTTTTCCTGCTTCTATCCCTTTCTCTCAGAGTATTTTACTAGGATAATATACCTAGAATCAGATCCTATTTTGTATATCTCTTAATTGAATTTATTACTATTGAATTAGTGGGGAGAGTTTAACTTTGAGAATTGCAGCAACCAGTGTGATGAACTGGGAAATTTAAAGGTGCTCAGGAAAAAGGTGTGTTCTAGTATTCTTATAAAGGGTAGAACTTAAATAGCTAGCACAAAATAACTTCCAAACAAAATAAATTACAGTCTTTTTGAAAACCTGAGACTCTTTGAACTTTGAGGAATACAGGGATTTTATGGTATCTGAATATGAATGCTGAATCACTTATGCATCCAGCTCAGACTCACTGATACAGAAACTTACACAACATGATGACAAGTAATTATCAACCACCTTCTGCATCCAGTGTAATGTATTGCATTTATTACCTCATGCTACTGCAGCAAGAGTAATTGACACTTTTAGCTATATCAGCTGAGTTGGCTACAGCATGAAAATATCAAGGTATCAGTAAACGGCTTTTAATTTTTTGATATTATATCAAATCTACCATTCTGACAGAGGAAGTTAAATATTAGTTGCCTTTTTTTTTTTTTTTTTCCTTTCCTTTTTTAAAGTACAGGAGTAATCACTGAGCAAGCTTGTTCCAAGAACAGTACACTGGTCGTTCCAAGAGCAACACAATCGACAATGGCCTCTTTTTATAGATCTGAATACATCCTCACTGCAGTAATGTTAAGATTTGTGGGCAAGAGGTAGCACATATGATAGCTAATCTTGAGCTATGTACACGCTAAATGACTGGCAACTGGCTTCACAATATTTGGCCAGCCAGCTAATTCCAAACAGTGTATGTAATATCAAACAGTTCTGACTATCTTTTCCTTTGTGAAAACATTAATTTGATCTCTCCCTTCCTTTTCATAGATTTTTCATGAAAACTTGTGGGAACATAATTATTTTTGCCTTAGAATTGGTGAAACGGGATGAAAAATTGAGTAGGATGAAGTTTTGAGCTGAAGACAGAAAGGCAGACATTATGATCTCAAAAGGCTTTTTTTCAGAAACCAGAGAAAAGCATATTCTGACAGCGTACTTATAGTTGTCTTCCATGCAGTGAAGAATGTTATGAGTCAGATGATACTGTTGTTGACATTTTTAATGGCAGTTATATTTAGTAGTGAGTTGTGTACAGTTTTAAAACTATGAAATAGCCCTTTTGGAGTGAAATCATTGAACTATGCAACATTAAATCCCATTTTCTCTAAAGAATTATGTCATATTTGCCATAACTAGAAACAGCTTCAATTGCCTAAAGCAAAACCAAACCAAACCACCAGTGACAATTTTTCTGACCTTAGTTTAGAAGGAGGATTGAATTTATACTTCTGAGTGTTGTGGTTTAACCTGAGCTAGCAATACAACCATGATAGCCACTCACTCACCCTCTTTCCACCCACCTCCAAATCAGGGAGAGAATTGAAAGGGGAGGGAGACACTTGGAATGAAATAAACACAGTTTAATAAAATAATAAAATAGTAATACACTACTAGTATTTATATATAAAATATAAATAAAATAAGAAATACTCAATGCAATTCCTCACAAACTCCGTCCACACCGAGCAGCCAGTCCCAGGGAACAGTGCCTGGTCCAAACAGCTGATCCTGTTATCCTGTTATTGATCAGTATAGATGTCCCTCAAGCTCTGCCCCATCTATGCCCCCCTTCCTAGATGCCTCACACCTGTGGGCAGAGCACTCATAATGTCTGTGGCTCTCAGACCAGAGCAATTAAAAACATTAGCTCTGTCCTGGGCTGTTATCTCTTATTCTCAAACTCAGTTCAAATAATGACCATGCTAGCTGTGAAAAAGAAAGGTTTCTAACTGCATGAAGAAAATCAAGTAATTTTCAGTCAAAACAGCACGTGAGTGAAAGGGAAGACAATTGACAATATAGTTGACTCCTTAAAATTTTGTGTGAGATATGCTCACTAACAGCTCTAGTTTTGAAAATGGGCTGCTGATAAATGAATTCATTTGTGTACTTGGTATTTGAGTCACTCATCTGGATTGCTGAGTAAATGTGTGGGCTGACTTATGAAATGGCAAGAAAATCCCGACACCCAAAGCTTCAGAGCAGTCACCTAGAGACAGTGAACAAGAAGCTGTCAGCTTGAAGTGGAGAGGTTGTCTACTAGTACCTGTCAATTTAAGAAATAAACTATAAAAAAAAAAAGTGAGGAAAGACAAGCAAAAAAGGTGGATGCATTTTCTTTTCTCCTTTTATCCTGTGGTGAAAATATGTTGTTGGGTTTACATGTGATAATTGTAAACAATCACAGTGTTCACTGTTAGGAAACAATGTCAAAAGTTAGAAGAAGCTAAGGTGCACTATTTGTGTTATAACAGCGCCTCTAGGGTCTCCCAAATAATTTGTTTGGTCTTTAATATCTGTGCAATGTGTAATGAGGCTATGGTCCATGAAGACTATAGGCACATAGGAAACCAAAATAAACTGGATCTTTTTCAATATGAAGCAATAAAGTCCCTCTGGAAAGTGTTCCTAATCCTTAAATGAAGGCTGAGATGAAAAATTGATGTAGACAACTCGGCATTGGAAGGGGTGGTGACTGAACTGGGACTTTTAATGCAGTTTTGTGCCTTCACTATAATGCAATTGTTCTTGCGCATGATTCAAGTCGTGCTTTTTTTTTTTCTCTGGCTTTAGTCAGTCGTTCTTCACAGTCTGAAAAAGGTTTTGCTTAGAACTCAAATCTACATTTGAATTTGTTTGCTACTGTTCTCAAAAAATATTATTTAAAAATAAATGTATTTTTAGTGGCTGCTGCCAAAATTAGTTTTGATAATATGTTTGTGCTAAAATACCTGCTATTTAATAGTTCTTCAGTTGGGAATTGTATTAATTTGTCTTTGAATAAATATAATGCAGAATTAGGACTTTTCTTCAGTAAATGTAGAAAAATAAATTAACAGTTAATCATACCTATTTTTCTTAAGGAAGAGTGGCAAGATTTTAAGGATTATGATAGTATAATATATTCAATAGAATAGATAAACACCTAAAAACTCTCAAATCAAGAAAAATAAGTCAAGGACAGATATTGTTCATTTTTTGACATTGAATATATTAGTGATTCTAAGTTCTACTGTGAAACCACAGTAGAGAAGAATGAGAGGAAGTATGTGCAATTATCACAATTAAAATAGGTTTAAATATAGGAAACCAATAAAGCTTATTGAATATGTTAGAGTCATAGTATTATTCCATGATGCTTGGTCTTTCTCTTTACAACAGGATTATACATTGATGAAAATAAATGTTGAAGTTGCTGCATAGTTTTAAATGAAAAGTATAAACCATTGTGCATTTTCTTTCTTTTCAACATTTCCTGTGAACAGTAACAAAAATGTGAGTCAGGATATTTGAGTACGATTGCAACATATTTAGATAATGCATCATAGTTAAGTTGCCCTGGCAGTACTAAGCATTTTACTATGCTGAACTGCTTATGATTGCTGATGCATACAGTTGATACCTTTTATGAGCTCATCAGTATGAATAAATTCATCTGTGTATCCCAGGTCAAATACACGTGTATGTTTCACGCTTGATAAGAGTAGTGTCAGATCTGACAAACTTTGCCACAGCTGATTATTATCTTGAGCTTTCAGACTACCTAGGCTACTGCTTGGTATTGCCTTTGCTGCTGAGAGGACCAAACATGACCATCCCGTCCAGGATTTGATCCTCTCTCACAAAAAGACAAAGGCATAGTTTCCCATACAAAGTTTCTTATAAAGTGCCTGCATGTGCTAATGTCTTCCATTTCACTTCATCCTTGCTTCAGGAAGACTATAGCACTGCCCATGCCTTTGAGGAAAAAGAATGACAGCTGTCAGTCCTGATTGAGATGAAAAATTACTCCTGCCAAGGAATAAAACTTAGAAAATGCTTCGAATCTTTCCTAGAATCTGAATGGTTCTTTTGGGCAGTTGAAGTGTTTCAGTATTAGCAGCAGGTACTGCAGCATGAATTATTTAAACTTAATATTGGACGAATTCACTTTTATACGCAACTTAAATAAATTTTCAGTGTTAGTGGCTGCGATAATGATGGAATCTAGCAGTTACAGAGCTTCTACTTTGAAAATGATAGCAAAGGTGCCTGTTCCACATGTACAATCACACTGTTGTGTTTCTTTTAATGATAGCAGGACATTTACCAGCATACTTTAACAAACTGCAGTCCTTCTTTGGCTGATGGGCACTAACAGACAGCAAAAACTTTATTATGTAATTTAGTATATTTTTTAAATAAATGTTTTTCTATGCTGGATAGAAGAAAAAAAAAAAACTTCAATCAGATTGTTTTAGTAGAGGATTATTTGGAAACTTGAGCTGGAATAAATTATTCTTGGTAGTGGGAATATAACCTATAGCTGATTCCTAGAAACATTGTGAGCAGGTGACATGGCAACTCTTGGATGATAGTGTGTGTTTCATTAAGGTTTGTCTGTGGGGGGAATTATAATGGATGCTATGCACAAATACACATTGGTGTGCTACACTCATGCTTCTCATTTCTTGAATACAAACAGGTGAAATATGATATCTGAGCTTCATGCTTCTTAATGAGATACTGAAGGCATATTCTTTTCTTGTATCTGTTGGGCTATTTTCTTGTAAATTAGTGCTTGAGACAATGTTAACCCTGATGGAGTTATAAGAATTTCTCATAATGGAAGCTGATAGTTTATTCTAAAGCACTGATCATTGATTGCCAGGGCTGCTGTTTTAGGTTATGAACCAAAAGAGAAGAGGAGGAATAAAGGTAATTAAATCATGACTCGAGGCATTTAAGAAGTGCAGGAGAAAGGCAGTCATCTCTATGATCTATCTGTCAAAAGTGAAGGAATACAGTTTCTAGTCTAAAGCCTGGGGACTAAGTAACAGTGATGCAAATGACACAGAATTTTGCCTTGTAGCAATCAAGACTAAAGGGTGTTTGGTACGTGTGTTTGATATTTTCATTTGTTTATTTTATTATTTTAAATGAAGACAACAGAAGGAAACACTGACCATTGAAATTCACTCTTGGATTATGGTACAGATGCATTTCCCATTATAATTTAGAAATGTTTCTGGTTCATTTAATTTATAAGGTACATTAAGAAGTACGCTACTGAGATGTTTTAATATGAAGTTTGTATGCATGCTTACAAAAAAGTACAATTAGACTATCATTAACAAATCTATTGTAGTTAAGTTTGTGTTTATTAAACAAAAATATAATACAAACCTCCAATGTAATTAAATATATATGTGACTTGAAGTGCTGAGACAATGCAGTTCTTGTAATGCAGAAATTGTTCTCACGGCATATGTGACGTGAGATATGCATCTTATGTGATGGCATAAGATGCATTTCATACAGTGGGGGTTTGTGTAGGGAACTGAAATGTATAAGAACACATGTAAGTTTTTCTTCCTCAATTAAAGCAGCAGCTATTCCTATGTGGTCTACCACGGCTCTTGTAGCTGTCAGACAGAGGGGGACATTATACACACTTAGGTATCACTTTTGAAATAAATAAAGAAACACCTCCCCGCCCCCCGAAAAACACTGCTAAATCATAGTCTGGACAAAAGCCTGTTGTTCTGGCTAGACAAAGGTCAGTGTAGATTTGAGTTACTGCTGAAGGAACACGAAGGAAGGAATTAGTCTGGGTTGGTCAGAGCTCTAGTATGAAAATCTTCCATTGGTATAAAGAGAAATAGGTAAACCATAAAGCAAGAAGCTCTGACACTGCAACTGACTATTCCTTGTTATAATTAGACTGAAAAATATAAACTCAGGATGACACAGAAATAGGTACATACATTTGTACAAACAGGGAATTTAAGAAATATCATAATGAAATCTTATAGCTCATTTTAATTTAGTTGCTACTGTTAGTGAGGCAAGATACAAAATTACATCTTTTTTGACTCACTAATGCAAACTGCACACAAGACCAAAATGGAAATTTTATTACTAATGATAAACAAATATTTTTATTTGTTTTTGAAGTGCTTGAACTATTTTTGCATTGGGAATGCTGTGGCATTTGGTAATTTTTTTTTTAAGGAAGTAATCAGTTTATTGTTGCAACTTCTCTCTAGCTATATGCTAAAGTTTGTGTACTAACCAAGCAGGTCCTATTTTAGGTTGTCCAATAAACGCAACAAACTCTGAGTGTGCCTGGAGCATCTATAAATTGTGATCCTAATTACATTTTCAAAACAAAAAGAAGATGATGAATTAGACTGCTGTGATTTGCACAGGCTTTTCTGAGTATCATTAGAGGGTATCTCTCTCTCTGTCTCAAAAAAAAAAAAGTAGCTGAAGTCCATTATCCCTAAATTCTCCCAGTAGCAGAGGAATTTGGCCATGCAATTCCATTATTCTGAGGACTGAGTGACTAAATCCAGCACAACTCTGAGAAATTAACTCTGCTACACTAATTTATCATCATCACTGTCTATTAGTCAATTCTAAACCCCGAGACCTTGTGACAAATAAAGTATTCCAGTAAGTGC
This sequence comes from Nesoenas mayeri, assembly GCF_963082525.1. NCBI lineage: Eukaryota > Metazoa > Chordata > Aves > Columbiformes > Columbidae > Nesoenas > Nesoenas mayeri. The sequence goes on from NC_137548.1 coordinate 30,848,668, forward strand.
AGCATTTTAAATTCCAGTTAAATTACATTCTGCTTTTTTAAACTCAATTATCATGAAATCAATTGTAAAATTTCATCCTACTATGAACTATGAAGGAAATAATAGTTCTAACTTACAGCAAATGCTAGATTTTTATGCTGTTGTATGATTTGTTATTCTGCTGTACATACTTAAAGCAGGGTGAAAGAATCTTAAGGTCAACTAAAGTACTCTAAAAATAGCATGTGTTGAAATGAATAGAATTAGAAATAGTTTTCATTTTAACTTGTACAATTAGTCTTGTAAAACATATGAAGTTTTCCAAGGCTTAAGAAATGCAAACTGAGTAAAAGCACAGTATAAAAGAAGCCTGTAAAATCTGACATAGTTGTCTGTGGTTTAAGGTGTTTGAATTCCAAAGAGGAACTCTGGAGTTTGAAGATCTGGGGTCCAATTATTGGCTGGTTTTTGTTGTGTAGTTTCTCACGCAAGACTCTGCAAAACACACTATATGTAGTTCGTCCTTAACCCTTATTTAAGTCCCCCATAGAAAAGCCAAACTGTTTATTCAAGACAAAGCAATTAGGGCACTTTATATTATAACCCATGCTTGAAAGAAATCCTTAAAGTTTTGTAAATTTTTAGAGTGTATTAGAAACATAATGTACTGCATTAGAATGTGTTACAGTGCAAAGGAATTCTCACTGGAACCACCTGGAAGTAGAGTATTTAAACATTTCCTTAGATGGTTGGTACCTTAGCAGAACACAAAAGATTGTATTTTGCCTAGCAATAGATTATGCATACTCAGAGATGCTGTGGAAGATTCAAACTAGCAACAAATATGCATTTTATTTTGAGAGGAAGGGAAATCTCTCTTTTGTGTATTTGTGACTATCATTGGTAAATAATGCACTTGGGTATGTCAGAGAGTGATTAGATCATTACTAACAAGAGGCTCCTGTACCTTTCTGTAGGGGAAATTAGCTGAAACTTCAACCAACTAAAGTCAGCAATCAATTAAAATAATGGAGCTTGACAGTGACTGAGGTAGTATTTTTTAGTGGCCTGACAGCTGAGATATATCTAAATTGCCAGAGAAAAAACATTTGTACTTGGCAGCCTAAAAACTGTGTGCTAGATTTATTTTCTTTCTCATAACACTTGTCCAAGACACTTTAAGGTCAAAATTCTTTCTGCACTATGCCCCTTGTAGAACTGAATTATTTCATTGAATTTCTTGTTTAGGGGAGTTGTGGAGTGAAGGAAATGTGTGTGTCTGTGAGTGTGTCCATATGTGTGTGTCCAGGCTTTGCCATGACCCTTTGCTTCAGAAAAGTTGAGAGCTTCCAAACCACTGTCAAATACTTTTCTTTGTTCATCTTTACAACCATTATTTGCATATGTGACTGAGAGTACATAAAGCTAATTTCTATACAGCTTTTCATTTTCAGCTGTGTTACACTGATGTCTCCTCCTTCATGAGTTGCCTCATGAAGGAATATCTGAAAAGGGCCAGCCATTAAACAAAATGAACTCTTCACTGTGAAGGCTGTCATTTATCTTTTTAATTACTTGGTTTTGGCTAAATTACAGGATGGAGAGAATTTCTGAGACCACAGCTGAGCAAGGTGGAAGTTTCTTTCTTTGCCCTATGCTTCCAAGTCTGCCATATGCATCAGGTACCCTCCTTATCATCTTCATGCTGCACTTACTATGTGCTTCTAACATTATGATTTTTATAAAAAAGAGTGCTAGTTACACCCTTCTTACTCTCTCCAAAAGAAAGGTCTTCCACATACTTATAGGCCTTTTCATGTTATGTTTGCTTTACTTCCTCTTTGAATGGACTTCTGAGCAGTGGCAGAGTGAAATAGACACTGCATGCTTGTTGAATAGAGTCTGCAACACAATCCTCTGCAACTTCCCACCTTTCATCAAAGCTAAGGCAGGTAATATTTTTTTTTTTTTTTTTTTTTTTTGTGACTTTGTTCATTATATCCTCTTTACTTTAAAACAATGACCCTATTAACTCCCCAGAATTGTTATAACAATTTTTGGGAACAGAAGACTTTTGAAGGATATTATTTTAACAGGGAACTTTATTTATGGACCCGCACTTTCTTAACTGGAGCTATAAATGAGTGTCATAAATTAAGCATAGTTTAGGTGATATGCTAATGTCAACTTAAGCACCTCCATCCACTTTCTTTTGAAGTAGTTATTTAGAGAAAACTTGGTTCCACAGGATGGTAACTCATAATTCTATAGTGTTTTGAATATGAACTTTTAGATTTATTGAAACATTTGTTTATAAAGTCAATGAACACGTCATCCAGAAAAGACGAATGAAATATAATTTATGGATCCTCCATAACATAAATTTTGTTTTCTTTATTCATTAACCCTGAAATAATTCCTATTTATTATGTGTTTAAGGACTTATCTCAAAGTCACCAGTAAAAAACTATTTTTTTCAGTCTTGGAAGTATTAAGTGATTTCAATAGAAACTAAGTGTCATAAGGTCTTTGAAGATTTGAAAGTAAATGACTCATTGATAATTCTGCAAACAATAGAATGAAGTCATCTGTCTGCATATATGAATTAGGTAATTAAATGTT